>NC_089862.1:34457844-34757844 GCF_036373705.1 Amia ocellicauda | reverse complement strand
AAAGTCCTAAAAGGTCTGACACTAGTACCCACTCTATATGACTTGTGCCCAATTTACTATAACACTTTTTATAGGATTTCCTATAGTTTGTTTGTTTTTTCATAGTACTCCTAAGACATTTCTGGAAGGGCTACTTGCACTGAGAGGAGGATGATATATATAAATAAAGTGTATAAAGTGGACATACACTCTTTATTTCAGTAGTGCGTTATGTAAAACAGGTGCTCACATGATTAAAAAAGGTGTTCCTTGTTAAATAGCCTGCAGCACAGTGCAACACAATGGGCTACTGGTTATCAGCTGACTGCAGGACTGGGAAAGCCACAGACTCAGACTCCTGTAGGGGCTGTTGGTGCAGACCAAACAGGAGCAACCTTCACACAGACAGTTGGGGCAATGGGGCTTTCTGAGGCGTCGTGGATGGAAAAAACATCTACTCAGCGCTGATATGTTATAGTTGCCGATGCACAGCAGGGGCAGCTGGGACGTTGACCAATCAGTTGACCAGTGCCTTCAAATCACCCATGTTACACAGGCTTTGTCCAGCTGCCTGCAAGTGGAGCTCCCCAATCTAACACTGGGCAGAGATTCCCTTTCCAGAAACAACTTTTCCATGAACAGAAAGATTCAGCTGCTGTGGTGCCTACAGACCTATGTTTAAACATTCGAGCAGGTGGGAGTGGGAGTGATCTATCCCTTCTGCACAGCGTGTTGCAGCCCAGTCCAAAGAAGCTCAGTGAGGTTGAGATCTGGTGGCCGCAGTGGCCAGGGGAGATGTCCTGGTTGTGTGTCATCATGCCCTTCAAAGTCATCACACATCCTGCTTGGCGAGGAGCAATAGTGGCATCTGGGAATCAGCCAGCACTTTTGGAGTAGAAATGAACTGCTGCCCGATGCACTTGTTCTGAAGAAATACTCATCCCTCCAGTAACATCAGGGAGCCCAGGCCATGTCAGCCGCCATGTCCACCTGACTGGTCCAGCATGCCCTGCTTGAACAGCAGACTTGGCACGTGTGGTTATATGGTTTTGTGCCACAATGTCATCGCCCTGTCAAAATAACTTAAACTAGGATTCACCAGACCACACATCCTGTTTAAGAGCCTTGATTGAAGGCACTGCAGGTTATATGTAGATTTCACAATCGACTGTTTGCTGAAACAATCCTCTCCCTGTACCATAGAAATGACATTCTGTTACAGTGTCTCTGTATGCATGTGGTTTTCCTAACCACCTGCCATGCCTTGTGCACCTGGAGACTCCTGTGAGGGTCCCCTCCATGCAATGGCTGGAGTGCAAAAGCACCAGCCCACCAGGAAGTCTGGCATCTCTGTGGTTTCTCCCATTCTACAGCCTTCTATTAACTATGTTACATGTCATCTGTATGTAACTGCTTTGGAGAAATATGTTAGACAAACACCTGCTTTACATGCACTCCAGACCTGGGACAAATAGAGTTGTTTAGATAGTTTACAATACTTTGACTACTGGAGTGTAGTTGCACAATGTAGTTGCATTTAAAATGTTCACGTAACTTTCTGTACAACATTCAAATATTGAAGTGTTGTGAAACATTATTTGGGGGGTGAGGAGAATAAATATTGAACAAATTACTTTTTTAACAGCAGCAGGTGTAACTGATAATTGATAAACAAGGACAATGCTAAACTTCCCTTGAGCTCAGGATAATTAATAGTTTGATATAGTGACATATTTGAAAATATTTGAAAATATTTCAGGTATTTTATCTCAGATCTAATGCACGCAATTAGGAGATGGAGTCCTGGAGTCTGATGGGGTATGTGATTAATTTTGGTTAGCCTGCCTTAGTGAAGTCAAGACCTGGTTGCAACTTTTAGCACACGGTTTTGGTACTTGATTACATGGCATTTCTTAATCATAATCAAAATCTTAAAAGTCATATGATGAAATACACAGTCACACCATGCTTAAAATGCATCCATTTCCAATGGCACAGGTTTCAAAATTTTGAATGAGTTGGTGCGATAATATTTCAGTCCTTTTGGGGAAGGGGAGTAAAAACTTAAATGCAGGTGTTCAGTTCTTATTAAACACACATCTACAAACAGGAAAGTTAAAGACAGCTTTCCTGGTTTGAGTTGGCTGCGATGCATTCACAAATACGGCACATCATGCGAAAAGCATATAGGGAAAGCTGACAGGTTTGTGAGAGAAATTCATCTTTACTTTCTTTCAGGAGTTGATGACAATGGAATTGAGTATTCAAATAGAAATAGAAAAAACATGAAAATGTGCAAGGCACCTATTTGGTTAGCAGAATAAGCATATTTGCGAAATGTCATTAGTGCGTTACAGCGCTGCATTGCTTATACAAATTTCAGCTCGCTGGAGCATGCAGTCCAGTATTTGCACTAGTCGTATTATAATATTTGTCTCAAATGTTTGGAGACAGTCGTCCAGAATGTTTTGCAAACAAAACTGCAGGTAAATGGGCTCTTCAGTTTGAGTTCAGATTAATTGATCTTTGTTAACATTTGAGTGTTACTGAGTAGTGCACAATAAAGTGTCTATTTATCATGGGAACTATAATGTCATGCTCTAGTATTATGACAAATAGAATTCTGCATATTTAAATCTTCAACTGACAACTTTTAATATAATAAGAATACCAAATAAATAATCTGCTTATTGGTACTATAGTAGCCTATAATTGTATAACCTCAATAACCAATCCTGAGGTGAAGACATTTGAAAAGAAAAATTATAATGGTTAACAATCATTAACAAAATTATCTGCCTATCTATCTATCTATCTATCTATCTATCTATCTATCTATCTATCTATCTATCTATCTATCTATCTATCTATCTATCTATCTATCTGTCTGTCTGTCTGTCTGTCTATGTGTACAACTGGATTTGGCATTCAAATTATATGTACCTGAGGGAAATAGAACAATTCATTATCAAAATCATCACAGTAATTATTATATTAAGTGGTAAACAGTGTACAAGGGTAACTCCAACCATTTTCTCACCTGTTAACTGTCCAGGCCTAGACTTCAGAGTGTTTTCATAAATTAATCGGACATGTATTTGGTTATTTATGTTGGAACAACGATGTACCAGTTTGTTTAGAGTTTAAATGCCAAGGCATTTACATTGTAACAACAACGCGGCACAGATGCACATCTTGCCTCGTGTGCGATGTGGGTAGCTGTGTGTAAACTGCCAGTGCAGCTGAAAACCCTTCACCTCTCCATTTCTGTTTCAGGAAGCAATATACACTTTCATCCAGCAGATGCTGTTAATGTGCTCGATTATACAATTTTAATAGCACTCAATCTAATTTTGTACTAAGTTATTTATATACATTCCTGTGGTAAGGCTGCATTATACATATATTTCAATAAAAAAACATGCAACATACAAAAACATACAAAACATGTTAGGAAATAGGCAGAAAGGGGAATACATTTCTTAGTTTCCATTGATGTATGTCTAATTCACAGAATTAATAAATGTCTTTAGATTATTTTAACGTTTGATCAATATATACATATATTAACTTACTGGTGCTGTGCCTTCATTTTTTAAATTGACACCCATTGAAACATTTGGATGTAGAGTGCAATGATATATTACTGAATTAACCGTTTAATATATTGAATGTTCTGTGTATTCTGTGACAGAAAGTAGATGAAATTAGGAGAGGAAAATAATGTTAGTATAGTAAGGAAGTTGATGCACCTTCTCTGGTGTTTGATTTGATATTTGCTCTGCAATTATGTTCCTTGTAGGTACAGTGAGGGAAAAAAGTATTTGATCCCCTGCTGATTTTGTACGTTTGCCCACTGACAAAGAAATGATCAGTCTATAATTTTAATGGAGGTGTATTTTAACAGTGAGAGACAGAACAACAACACATTTCAAAGAAGTTATAAATTGATTTGCATGTTAATGAGGGAAATAACTATTTGATCCCCTATCAATCAGCAAGATTTCTGGCTCCCAGGTGTCTTTTATACAGGTAACGAGCTGAGACTCTCTTAAAGGCAGTGCTCCTAATCTCAGCTCGTTACCTGTATAAAAGACACCTGTCCACAGAAGCAATCAATCAATCAGATTCCAAACTCTCCACCATGGCCAAGACCAAAGAGCTGTCCAAGGATGTGAGGGACAAGATTGTAGACCTACACGAGGCTGGAATGGGCTACAAGACCATCGCCAAGCAGCTTGGTGAGAAGGTGACAACAGTTGGTGCGATTATTCGCAAATGGAAGAAACACAAAATAACTGTCAGTCTCCCTCGGTCTGGGGCTCCATGCAAGATCTCACCTCGTGGAGTTTCAATGATCATGAGAACGGTGAGGAATCAGCCCAGAACTACACGGGAGGATCTTGTTAATGATCTCAAGGCAGCTGGGACCATAGTCGCCAAGAAAACAATTGGTAACGCACTACGCCGTGACAGACTGAAATCCTGCAGCGCCCGCAAGGTCCCCCTGCTCAAGAAAGCACATGTACAGGCCCGTCTGAAGTTTGCCAATGAACATCTGAATGATTCAGAGGAGAACTGGGTGAAAGTGTTGTGGTCAGATGAGACCAAAATCAAGCTCTTTGGCATCAACTCAACTCACCGTGTTTGGAGGAGGAGGAATGACCCCAAGAACACCATCCCCACCGTCAAACATGGAGGTGGAAACATTATGCTTTGGGGGTGTTTTTCTGCTAAAGGGACAGGACAACTGCACCGCATCAAAGGGACGATGGACGGGGGCCATGTACCATCAAATCTTGGGTGAGAACCTCCTTCCCTCAGCCAGGGCATTGAAATGGGTCGTGGATGGGTATTCCAGCATGACAATGACCCAAAACACACAGCCAAGGCAACAAAGGAGTGGCTCAAGAAGAAGCACATTAAGGTCCTGGAGTGGCCTAGCCAGTCTCCAGACCTTAATCCCATAGAAAATCTGTTGAGGGAGCTGAAGGTTCGAGTTGCCAAACGTCAGCCTCGAAACCTTAATGACTTGGAGAGGATCTGCAAAGAGGAGTGGGACAAAATCCCTCCTGAGATGTGTGCAAACCTGGTGGCCAACTACAAGAAACGTCTGACCTCTGTGATTGCCAACAAGAGTTTTGCCACCAAGTACTGAGTCGAAGGGGTCAAATACTTATTTCCCTCATTAACATGTAAATCAATTTATAACTTTTTTGAAATGCGTTTTTCTGGATTTTTTTGTTGTTATTCTGTCTCTCACTGTTAAAATACACCTACCATTAAAATTATAGACTGATCATTTCTTTGTCAGTGGGCAAACGTACAAAATCAGCAGGGGATCAAATACTTTTTTCCCCCACTGTATCTAATGGGCATAGATTTTCATATTGCTTGATATCTTGAGAAAAGTAACGGACATTATCAATTTGTAGGATAAATGAAGCAATTGCAAAGCTACAGTTTATTACTCATAGTATTACTACAACTACTATTAAAAATCATAATAATAAGAAGAATACCAATATCACTACTAAAATTATTCTACTTATTTTTTTTTCTCTTCTGTAAACCTCTGAAATGTAGCACAATATTTTGTGGATACGTCTGTTTTCCATGTTCATTTTGA
Organism: Amia ocellicauda; assembly: GCF_036373705.1. Taxonomy (NCBI): domain Eukaryota; kingdom Metazoa; phylum Chordata; class Actinopteri; order Amiiformes; family Amiidae; genus Amia; species Amia ocellicauda. Next base: position 34,752,236 of record NC_089862.1, on the reverse strand, counting down.
GTTCTGTTGGTGGAGGACTTTTCTTTTGGGAGTTGCCAGCATGAACGAAGGCTGAACGAATGCCACTTTTATTTCAATCATACCCAAACCCCTCTCCAGTAATGTTACCTCCGAATTGTATTCCTCTGTGCCCGTGTTTGTTGTGTTTCGCAGCGATCCAGTGACCCAGCTGTGCTCTGCGATGTAAATGAAGTCCAGACTCGGCTTTCCCAGTGAAAGCTGTATGCAAAGTACGACTGGGGCTTTCGCCAACCCACTGCAAAACAGGAGGACTGTGGTTCAGGCATCCAAACAGGGCTCACGGGTCGGGTCTCGACAGAGCAGCAGGGCTGTGTGTAAAACAAGCCTGCGATGGTGAACATTTTCTCTGGAGATGGTAGAGCTTTCGAACCCCCCTCTCAGTTTATTAGAGTTAATTGGATGCCGACTGAGAGTGTAGACCACCACTGCATCAATGTGGGTGAAAGCTCAGAGTGTGCTTCTGCAAAGGGTCGAGATTTTCGCCTCAAATCCTGGCTAGGGCTGATTTTCCTAATGCCAGAAAAACAGCAGCAATAAAAGAAAGCAATATGGAAACATCTGAACGTGTTAAACAGTTGACGCTGAGAGAAAAGTACTATGTCGGGGTCAGAGAGGGGTTTGTGCAGAAAGAGGCTTATTGAAGGTCAGGGATTGGCTTCTGTCACTCCGCTCTGCCGACGCTGGACGTGCCGAACTGTCTATTTTCAGCAGGAGCACCTTAAGCCCCTGTGAAGCTCCAAACACCAATCAACAGTGTCTAATCCCTTGCAGTTGTCAAAGGCATCCAAGGTATTTCTGAGATGCAAGTTTCATTAAGTGGCAACTTTGTCCTGTATTAACATGACATGAAGTTTCAGTCCAACTTTCGGGAGTACGTCCACAAAATCACTTAGAGTTCAAAGAGGAGATGCTTTTTTAAAGAATATGTATGTATGTGTGTGTGTGTGTGTGTGTGTGTGTACACGCTTCTCCTGATCTGTGCTTTTCAATTACTTTATCCCGAATTTGCTTTGAAAGCAATTTGGTCTTCCTGGTTGAAATTCATTACTTGATCATGTTTAAAGTGACAACATCTACAATATCCAATTCTGTTTTAGAAAGATAATGGATACTTTCATCGACTTTCCAGTTGCATTTAGCAGCAGGTCGACTTACAGCTCAATATGCATTAGGCAGCGATAAAACAACAAGCTAAATAAATTGTGGCTACTCACTTAATGCATGAAAACCTTTATAAGCTGATAGGAAAACAAAGTGAGCTGTAATAAGGTAGTGCTAAATGAATACCCTGACAATGTAGACACACACACACACACACTCGCACACTCAAATCATTAGGGCTTTTTCTGCATGTGACAGGTTGAATTGGCACATACGCTGTGAGACTTCACTTAGGGATGTCTTATGTATTTAAAATTAGAATAACTTCCTGAGGGTTTCTGCATGTAGAGCAACAAAACCAAAACAAAACCAAAAAATAAGCAAATGACACAAATGATGTCGGCCTGTCACTATACAGAGTCTTGGAGAGGAGGCACTGTGTGTTTCTCGTTCTCAGTTCTCAGCTTTGGAAGTGGTTCGCTCAGCTCCACGGAGAATTTACAGAGTGTGGATCGCTTTTGTTCTTGTTTATTTCTTTCGTAATAATTGGGGGATTCAAGAGCCATGATTTGTTTTACCCGTATTTCAGTGCCCATTTGTTATCAGGAAACCAGCAATCAACTTTACCAACTCCTACACACAGCTTCCTACACAGTGTGTACAGAGCTGGGCAATTATTACATTTATTAACATCGAATGGCTCACCCGGCTCTGCCCACAATTGTATGAATCACACTCTTTTTAAACTCCTCCACACACAAAAGTATTCTGAACCTCCCAACTTAGTCTTAGTGACTTAGTCCTTTTCAGCAGAACATCTTTATTCGCAGAATCACTACCCTCTCTGCCCGAACAAAAGACAGAAGGGTTAATATCCTGTGGGAGATAAACACCTGTGATTAACCTTTTCCCGGCACTTTAGCTGTGTCAATCAATGCTTCCCAATGATCTGGGCCACACAAGGTGGAAAACAATATGGTGCTTTTTTTTTACAGATCCACTGTTAATAAAACACGAAACACAAATGACCGACTTGTAAGCAATTCAAATTTGAATTGCAACTTTCAGAAAGGACCGTCCACAGATGATTTATGTAAATCAGGTATTTGTGTGCATGAGGGCTGCAAAGATGACAAACACTCCTGTGCAAACCCAGGGCTCACAGCTGCTGGGCAACTTGTGATATGCAAATCGAGCACCTATTAACCACTTTGTTGTTTGATTCCCTCATACAATACTTAAAGCTAACCACACACGTTGGTTTAATGATGGCTCCAAATTCAACCTTCCCCGCTGTACATATAAACACTGTTGCTTGGAATTGGTATTAGAGTAGATTAGAAAAGGCCGCAGGAAAATCCACATGAGCATCTTGACGTGCATGTGAGGTCCAGAGAATGTTGTTCAATAATAAAACTGTCGGCTGTGCCTAAATAATGGCACAAAAAAAAGATTAAGGGTAATCCTTTGCTGTCTTTGCTGCAGGGCTGGGAACCCTGCAGAGAACATAGTGTATTACTAATAATATACATTATTATTATATATACATATATAAAAGTGTTACAATATTTTTGTTTATTCATGTATTTTAATTAGAATCAACTTATTTTGTTACATTTCACTGTTGACAGTCTGGCCCTGGAGAAAAAGCTTCCCTTAGAAAACCCGAGCTCTCATTTGTGACTTATACCCTGGTCTGGAATATTGTGACGGTTGTGTGATGTTTTACCTGCGTTTTAAAGTGAAACATGTCTCATATCCTGGAGAGTGACATGTGATGTGATTCTTCTTGCCAATTTAATTCTCTTAAGAACATAAGAACATGAGAAAGTGTCCAATCGAGAGGAGGCCATTCGCCCCATCGTGCTCGTGTGGTGTCCATTAATAACTAAGTGATCAAGGATCCTATCCAGTCTGTTTTTGAATGTTCCCAAATTGTCTCTTCAGCCACATCGCTGGGGAGTTTGTTCAGATTGTGACGCCTCTCTGTGTGAAGAAGTGTCTCCTGTTTTCTGTCTTGAATGCCTTGAAGCCCAATTTCCATTTGTGTTTTAAAACTCTGATTTGTCTGAGATTAAAGTGACAAGCTCTAGTGCACTAGGGTGCTGCATAGGGCTTCTGCATTTGTGGAGTGTAAACAAAACTGTAAACTTTAAAACAGAATTGTCACAGAAAGTTGGCAACTCTTTATCTGCATTATAGCATGCATATCATGTAGACTACACAGTAACAGCCTGCTTTAAAAATGATTAATGCTTTTTAAACAAGGTGATGATTGGTTTAATAATAATAATAATAATAATAATAATAATAATAATAATAATATAATACATACCGATAGTGCAAACATGGCAAGTGAGGTAAGGATTAAAATGTAATTGTAACATGTAGGAGAACTAAGGATGAAATAAAAGATGCTTGTGTCACAATCTGATCTTGTGCTGTTCTGCTGATAACAGTTTATAGTTTGCAGAGCAGAGAGGTGAATGGTACTTTCTATAGTCGCAGACTGAATAATGTTCTGGTTTGTTGTTGAAAGCTTATTTCTGCTGTTTTTCGTATTTATTAAATTTCTTAGCAGATGCCCTTATCCAGGACAATTCTTACAATATATCACATTAATTGTACATACAATTACCTATTTAAACAGCTGGGTTTTAACTGGAGTAATCTAGGTAAAGTACTTTGCTTTAGTAAACAACAGCAGTGTGGTGGTATATTTTAGTATACAGATATCTGTGTAATATCAAAGCCTATTATTGTTACAATCTGAACAAACTCCATAGCGATGTGGCTGAAGAGACAATTTGAAACATTCAAAAACAGACTGGATAGGATCCTTGATCACTTAGTTATTAATGGACACCAAACGAGCACGATGGGGCGAATGGGCTCCTCTCGATTGGACACTGTCTTATGTTCTTATGTTGCACCATTTTTTTAAATTTTATTTCTATTTCGTTACATTTTGTTTGTCTTAGCCTGCCCAATTTTGGTAATAAATCATGATGCCCTGTCTCGTTACAGCTGATTCAAACCAGCGATAGTGTCCTGGCCAGTGATTGTAGTGTCTACTGTGACAGTTTGTTGCATTTAACTAAATTTGGAGCTCAGGCTTCATGGAGTGCACACACTGTATACACTGTTTACTAAACTGTGGGCTGCTTGTGGTGAGAGGAAACCCAGGACGAAAACCTTGAAAGAGAAGTGCTTGTTTAAAATTTGCCCTTCCAGCACATTAGCAATCTGACACAACTGCCTGTCCTTCTACCGAAAAAGAGGGGCTAAAAAATCAGGAGTATGAGCGATCAACCACAGCATTGAAAGGCAGGTATCTATGAACATGCATGCACTCGTTTATACAAAATATTTCTCTTTTTGTTAGCAATTTACACAACATCCATTTTTAAAGTGAAAATGGATTGTACTTCCACTGTACGGGGTATGACTCCGATATAACCTATGCCAGGAAACAAATAATCCTTGCAAAGTAGCGTGAGCAGACTTGGTCAAGTGTTCACGAAGGACGGCTCCCCAGGGCCCTTCCAGACGGACGCTACAGACTCGCTAGGGTCGAAACTTGCGTTTTGTTTAACAAAAACTGAAAGAAATCCATGCAAAAAATGAAAATACAAATTGCCTGAGCCTGTGAGGGTTAGCTGCAGCCTGATTAACTCCATTCAGCGTGCAACTTTGAGATATTACACCTGTCAGCGAGAGACAAAGGGCGAGACTGGGATTTGGGTTCCATGTGTTATTTGTGTTTACAGTCTAATTATGTTTTATACGTTTTATTTGGCAATACACTTAATGATGATATTTAAACATTTAAAGCTGGCAACTCAGTAAGTCAGTATTTATTATATGGCTTTGTTCAATAATCTGTCCATGCTTCGTGCAAAAGCTTGCTTCACAGTATGCATTGTATTGTATTTTGAAGGTATGTTGTTCCCATACAAGAAATACAAAGAGACATATTCACAAAAGTATATTTTTGTAAGTATATTGCAATAGCTAGAAAGTGCCACAACAATATATTGGATTATACAATTTAAAAGATTTAAAAATATATCAATACATATTTAAATCTATTTCAGGCACAGGTTGGCATAAGTACATAACATATAGTTCCATGTTATCTGAATATATTCTCATGTACATTCATGTGTCTGGAAATCTGTTTATTTATATTTTTTAATTGTCTTTCAATGTACTATTGAGGCCAATTGCACACAGCAATACATTGATAAAACACACTCTCATGCGTTTTATGTTTCTTTATTTCATTTCTTCATGGGTTGTTCCTGCACAGAGCTTTACAGTTATGTTTGACTCCTGGAATTTGGAAATCTGCAACACTACTGTATGAGCTAATCTTTATTCTGTGTTGCAAAAGCCTAAGTTTGTATTTTATGATACCGTATAAAACCAATATATGCTCAGTAGAGGAGCTATTCCATTAAACATACTTGGGATTGAATTATGTTGCCAGGTATTGTTCAGCAATCTTTTAAAATATCCAATACTGTATAAATTTTAGTACAAAATACATACAAACTGACAAACACAAAATTATATAGGATAGGAATAATATCTTAAGTATAAATTAATCCAAAACTCTGTGAATGTAAAGCTTTGGTGTTCCATGACATGACTGTATTGGTGCAAATTCCGGGACAACAACATTTCCCCAATATTATTCACAATAGCTTTCTACGATTTTTTTTATTTTTTATTGCCTTTTTGTTTCATGTTTACAGATTATAGTAAAAGGGACATTTTTTTTAAATCTCTGTACGTGTTAAGATGTCGGTTTTAAAAATAATATTTTCTTCTGTGTAATACTTCTTTAACTTGTCATGATTAGCACACTGTCACAACAATTACGCCTGAATTTTAAGTTCATTAATCTTCTCTGTGACAAAGATTGATAATGTTTGAAATATCACTCAAATAGCGCATATATGTAGTATTTGACAGGTGGTGTGGCAAGTTTTTAATTTTAAACAAGCTATAGCACCCAACAACAAACAACTTTGTGTGTAATACAACTTTCCAAAAGTGATCATTCAAACTTAAATTGCAGAGCTATAGAAAAACGATTGATCAATTTGTATTCCTCCACATGTAATGCTACAATATAAAAGATGGAGGAAAAGGCATCAATAAAGCCTGAGACAGACTGTTGGTGCACAGCTATGCTAAATATGAATATCTACAGTTTATATGTAAAGAATATCCAAGCAATTAGTCAGACTTGACAAGGACATTTGGTATAGAGCTTCTCAAGTCATGCATTTCAGGGTTGAATGAAGAAAGCAGCATTAAAAGCAAATGAATATCTTATCCTGTCATCGTAAAGAGAGAGGTATTATCTTGACTGTGAACCTCATGCACGACAACACATTCCTCAGACTAGAAAGAGGGAGGCCGATCACATTTCTTCAGTGAGACAATCGTTCTCGCCCTACGAAGAGACATTCAAATGTTTTCACTGCCCATAATTGACCCCCCACCCCAAAACAAGAATACCACAAAGAAAAGCAACACAACAGCGGTTTGAGTTTTCTGTTACTGTTAATCAAACAGACAAAGTTTAAGGAAACACAGAATATCAACTTCCAAAATACTATCTCTTGACAGGCACTGACTCAATGCAGAAAGTGTACTTCTGTAGTATTAGCATACCTTTTATTTATGTATTCATTGTGTAAATTAGTTCATTTGAAATTACTATTTATTTAATTTTTGTATGAAGCGCATCGGACCACGCCGTGGCTTCAGAGCGCTGTACGAGTTAAACAGACAAAGAGGAGAGCAAATATGAATTGTATAAACGATAAGTATAAAAAAAGTATAAAACAATAATTGAGAATAAACAGAGAGAGGAAAACAGAGCAGGCAATTTTGAATACCCGTGCTATGTGCGATTAATGTATCGTATGGAACAGAAATGTTTTGAGTTCAAAATTTGGAGGTCAGGCGAGGGGTGAGAAGGAGCAAGTACCCGGAATGCACGAGCTCTGGAGTGGTTGTGTTTGAAACGATAAACCGGTCAGGATACGGGCAGAGGCGTTTTGGCAGTCTGGTGCGACATCGTGGCAGGCCGACATACAGTGTTGCCATAGTCAAGTCGGGATGTTACAAGGGCATTTACAGTGGCTCTCAAAAGTATTCACCCCTCTTAGACTTTTACACATTTCATTGTGTTACAAAATTTAATCAGAATGGATTTAATCAGGAGTTTTTGCCACTGATCAACACAGAAAATGTCCATAATGTCAAAGTGAAAATATAATCTGCAAATTGTTCTAAATTAATTACAAATACAAAACAGAAAATACTTGAAGTAATACGTAATCATCCCTTCAGTCAATAATTGCACCTTTGGCAGCAATTACAGCCATGAGTCTATGAGTATAAGTCTCTACCAGCTTTGCACATCTGGACACAGCAATGTTTGCCCATTCGTCTTTGCATAATTGCTCAAAGCTCAAGCTTGATGGGGCCCTTTGGTGAACAGCAATTTTCAACTCTTTCCACATATGCTCAATTGTAATTAGGTCCGGGCTTTGACTGTGCACTCCAGGACATTGACCATCTTGTTTTTAAGCCACTCCAGTGTGGCTTTGGCTGTATGTTAGGGGTAATTGTCCAGTAGGAAGATTAATCTTCTCCAAAGTCCCAGGTCTCTTGTAGACATCAGCAGGCTTTCGTCCAGGATTTCTCTGTACTTTGCTGCATCCATTTTGCCCTCTATCTTTACAAAGGCAACTATCCTAAGTGGCGGGGTGACTCAGCACTTTGCAGTCCCAGAGAAGAAAGACATGCCTTGGTTTGTTTTCTGTCTGAGATGCCATGAGTAATCTCCTGACAACGCAATGAAGTGCTTGGATTTGCCTCGTCCCCCCAGTTGAAGGACTTTCCATGTTTCATTGAGAGGGTTAAGTCTCTCAGCCTTTCCGTGTTCAGGATGCCAAGCAGGTTGTGATTTGGAAAAAAGGGCAATTAGCAAGATTTCAAGATTAAGAGCACTAAAGTATGCAAAATATAGTTAAGCATGCCACTAACCCACTAGCCACTGGTTTTCTCCACAACAGTGGATACACATTCAGAAAGAACTGACCCTTGACCTAGACTAGCTCATGAAGTTTCAGCTTTAGGGTCCAGACCTGGCTTCGAGGGGTTAACCCATACCTGTCTCTGCCTAGTGTGAATCACAGTGGCATGAAAAGGCAAATTTCCAAAATCAGTTTCTCACATCGTAAGCACAATCAGCACAAACCCTGTTGGTGCCCTTTTGTCAAGTAATGATAAACAAATCAGCTCAGGCAGAATTTGAATTCAAACTCCATTAACAATCTACCTAGGTATTAAAAAATAAAATAAACTGATTTGCTTCAAAGCTGGTAAAGGAAGCATTGTTAAAACAAAACCCTTACTTTATAAGAACGAGTTAAAATGTTCCAGCTAAACGCACCACTTGTGGATATAATTCTTCACAGAAAAGGGGGGATTTTCAGAGAACTCTGTAGATGCTTTTAAAGTTCTCCTCTTTCACTTAGTGTTCTTAAAAACTCACCAGAGCTTAGAAAACCACAATCTTACAAGCGTCTGGCATATGGCAGGCAAAGAGCAGTCTGCCTCTTTCCAAGCACACTTGAAATTGGCTTCCAAGACCCGTCGTCTGATCAAAGTGTCTACAAACCTCCCTTCCCAGGTATCGTGTTTGAGCTTTCATCTCCACAGAGAAGCGGTGACGCTGAAATGGATTCTGATAAGCATAGGAAGGACGTGACGTTACTGTTGAAAATGCATTTCGCAGCTACATTTGAGGGACATATTTAATCTTACGAATGGGATGCAACACATGATATCAATATTATTACTTTTATAATTAATTAAAAATATGATGTGCATAATGTACAATATGAAATACACTATGTATGCCATATCATGGTGTGCAGCAGTGTGCAATTGAAAATGTTTTATGCAATGCTTTACAGAGAGGCAGAATTTTAATTAATTAATTATTCAATATGTTATTTATTTATATACTTTGCAATTCCAATGATTTTGCCCAAGTATGTCTATAGAGGTGTCCATTGCTTTGTGGTATATCTCTAAAGTGTAAAATATCCTAGGGTACAGCATATTCCTCTACCGTGAGAGATTGCCTTTGTATCCTCACAGCCTGTGGGTTGACCGTTTCAAGTCCCTGTATGGTCTGCACTCATGTAAACAGATAGAGTTCACTGAGTTATTGTGTTCACATTATGCCCTTGGGCCAGAAATGATTTCTGATCATGTTCTGAGCTCATCGTATAGATGTGTTCAAATTTGGGATCAGACCTATTAAAGTCTACAACGAAGAAACCAGGAGAAGACAAAGGTAGAAGACCAGTGGAAGAAACACCAGGCTGCCCACTGCCAGCAGAGACTGACCTCACAAATAGGGTATTATCTATTTTCTTCAACTCGACAGAAACTTCATATTTAATAATGTATTAATATAATTTGTATAATTTACAAATTATGAATTGATTATTGGACACTTGTGACTTGTCACGTTTTCTCTGACGAGTGAAACTGTTATGCGGATTTGAGGAAATCATACGTGTGAAGCATTCCTGCTACAGAAGCAATTGTTGATTGAATGAAGGACCCGGTGGAGCCGTGTTTTGTGTATGACTTCTCTTGATCACTTCCCAGTCATTGTGACCTTTTTCATTTCTACAGATCCGCTCTCGTGTTTCACGTGCTGTTTTCATAAGGGATTGCCTCTTAGTCTCATGGCAGCATGAACTCATTATATTTCTCATGCCTGAAGATGTACAACAACATAATAAGTAGTTTGGTGTAATAACATTACCAAGATATCCGAAGCTTGAATGTTTTTGTCTCCTTCAGGTAGTTTATTACAATTCAACCTGATATAAACTCTCCTCCTGTTCTTATGTTTTTCTTATTATCATTTATCAATTTTCTGGTAAAAATAAATAAATTGTGATTACGTTTTTAACTGTGTTTGCACCTCGAAAAGCATACACATTTGCGGCAATTAAATCTCACAATTAAATCTCACGGGAAGTGCATAGTTTTTGCTTTTTGGTTCTACTCCCAGTTTGTCTATATACTACCTATATACTTTGGAAACATTTGAAACAGCAACAAAATATTTCATTAATAAAAAACAAACAAACAAACAAAAAATTTAACTTCACTGCAAAAAAGGTCTTGCCTAAATTTATTTGTAAAAAGTGGGTATAACGTCTCTTAACTGGTCTGTAAATAATATAGAAAGATAATCTCAAAATTGATGTGTTTTTCCGAATTCCCCGTGGAAAGGTAGCTAGACCGTGAACTGAAAGCTTAGGCTGCTGGTTTGCATCGCAGCTGGGCCCTGAGCAGGATGCAAAACACCAGCGACGGTTGACTTGAATCCAGGCTTCAGGCGTTTACATAACTGCAGCAGAAAACCGACCAGAGGCCGCCGTTAATTGACTTCATGAGTAAGGAGCTAGGCCTTCGCAGACGGCATTGCCAATAAAACAACAACGGCAACATCGTCATCAACAGCAACAACAACGGCAACTGCCTCTGTCTGCCACTGCTGAACTCTGCCCCATTTCAAGCCTTTTCACTGGAAACACAAGAAACACACGCACTCCCTTCAGTTCCCCAGGATCACTGTGTTTTCCTATGTGTTTAAATCGACGAGGATGACAGGAAACAATTGTATCTCACTTAAGAAAAATAAAAAATGATCAGATAATAGAAATTCATGACACATCACTGGAAAACAATCTCCAGGCACATAATGCCAGGGATGCAAACTGTAGTTGAATGAAGGTATAGCAGAAGTGAATTGAATGGTTTTATATATTTATCTAGGCTGATGAGTCCTGTAGAGGAGTCCTCAGCTAAAACCTCGGTCTTTTCTTTTATCATGTTGAATTGAGCATTAAAACGGCTCAGTCCATGTGCTGCCTACATCAGAACTACAGCTGGAGATGAGCTTGTCAACTTGGCACGCCGACCCTTGTAGAAAATCGATGTACAGATTTATGAATCTAAACTGATCTCTGAACACCTGCCTCCCACGGCCTCTACCCGCCTCTGAGGTCAGAATCTGAAACATGTCTAAAATGAAACGGGCGACGGCAGGGTAGGGTGGCTTTTTGGGCTGGGCTTCATGCTTAGTGCATCTCGCTGTCTACATCCCAAAGACCTCCTGTTAATATCTTGTTTAACAAACCTATTTGTTTTGAAATGCTTTAATTGGAAGTATGGATGACATCTGTATATCATTGGATACCTTTGTTCCAAGAGCTTTTTAAATCTATTTAGTATTGTATTTATAAATTACTTTTATTCCAGAATGAAATAAATTACTTTTAACTTTCTAAATAATTTCAAACTTTTACTTTTTGTGCTCCAAAGTCCTTTAAAAAACTATTTAACTATTAACGGGTATGTGAAAAGACGTGAAGCTTTCAGTGTGAAGAAAAATTGTTTATATGAATGAGAAACAAAAACATTTTCTTCACCATCATCATAATAATAATAATAATAATAATCATTTCCTCCTCTCAGTAGTTCCTCTATAAAACAATTACTAGAAAAACATGTAATTGAAGATGGGTTGTCAAACAAAACAATCAAGTTAAGAAGAAACTATAACTAGAGTCTGTTGTAAAGTTTTGTGGTAAGTGCGGTAAATCAGGGCCATAGAAATGCGGAGTAGATTGTTTTATCAGGAGCTATAATTAAAATAGAAGTATGTCTGAACAAAAACCAAATGTAGAACCATGAAAAAGGCAGTTCTTTGGTGTTTTTGTTTTTCAATCACATTGGTTCAAAACACAGAGATAGACTAATGTTAAATGTTAAGCTCCCTTCCTGAAACGAAGTTGACAGAATTCCCAAAGACTTTCAAAAGCCTAGAAAAACCTGTGGGCCTGCATTTGGCACCGTGGGTTGGGTATCTTTTGAATGGTGTGAGGAGGGAGCTCAGAGGTGTGGATGTGACAGTGGTTTGTGGCTCGACTGCTAACTCTACACAATCTGTGCCATTTTGTTTTGTTTTTTTACCTTCTTCTTGTAAGCCAGCTCTCTCACTAACACGGATGGTGCTCACATGCAACAGAACAGTTAAAATATGCATGAGCACTATTTTGTTTAGCAAGTAGCCTTGAACTTTTGCAGAGTTGCCTTTGTTTCTTGTGCAAAACATTGCACCTATGCAAATACTGACCCCCCCCCATCCTCATCCCCAACTCCCTTCTCCGTCGATACCAGACATGCATAGAGATCTCCGAACTGCTGGAAAAGAACATTCAAAGCATTTTAATGCTGTATTTGGTTGCTCAGAATTATTGCTATGCTTGATTGCAGATGTCAGTTTTTGCATTACTGCTGTTCTGTCTGGGTGTATGTGTGTCAACACCTCATGAAAATCTCTTTCTGTGGCTTTGACTACAATCTTGTGCTTTGCCTGTCAAATCATCATTTTCTGTGCCTGCACCTGAATAGAATTACATTGCACAATATGCTACAAGGAAACTTTTTAGATTGAATGTACTTTTTTTGTTATAGTCCATTAAAATGGATTAATCTTTCTTGTCTTGTTTTTGACAAGTCATCATATTCCATTCTGGTGAACAGACAAGTTTTTGGAAACCACAGGGAGCTGAATGAGGCTGGAGGATTGGTGCATGCATACATACAAAAATATATCTTTAACTATCTGAAGGTAATTGTTTTTCAATGGGATTAAAGTGCACAATAATCATTTTCACACCATCGTTAGCTAGCCGCTGACCTCTGGTGCCGTCGAGGTACTGTGAAAGAAAGCTTAATTTATCTTTCACTGCTTTCAGCAAGTCTGTGTGTGACACCAATCTCTATTCAGTCACATTGCCCAACTAACATGGCCTCCTTTTCCCTTGTCTTCAACTAAGCCTTGCAGAAGGGTGTGAGTGAATTCCAGTTAATCTTGTTACACTGTCAGTCCTGAAGCACTGTGACAGTCACAGTACCTGAACATCGAGAATTGAAACTGAACGCATCAGACCGACGTGGTCACGATTTATTTATACATATAGAAAAACAACAAACAAACAGATGAAGAGATAAGATTAGATCTATTTTTGTTGTTCCTCAGCACCGTTGAACTCAGTGAAAAACATTACATATACAGATAAATCCATCTATCGATCTATCTATATACCTTTTGACTCATTACAGCATTTCAGTGAGAGACCAAACTAATGTTGAGACGTGAAGACAAGATTGCCCCTCAGGTATATCAGATAATTGGCTTATCCATTTCTCATGTACACAGTCTATGAGTCACCTGCAACCTCAGCGCTTCGAATTGGATACACTCGATGCATCTTGTCAGTTCACTCCCTCTCCCACACAGCTCTGGTACAACTAATGGACACGGAAACATAATTCCACCTACCAGAGTCGGCGATCACAAAGCAGATCTGAGAGAATTCAAGTAATCCAGACTTGAGTTTCTTTTTAAATAATGGACTTGGAAATAAGTAGCATTATTTAAGCCATACAGTCTCGTCTTTAACACCATCCTTCTGTCATTAGGCATTGTGGAAGAAGTTCCACTGAAATTAGCCGCAGTTTTCATAAGGATTCCACTTTAACCACAGACACCGGCATTGTTTTTTAAATTTCAAGCAAGTGCACAGCTCCCTGCAATCCTGCAAAAACACTGATTAAACCATTTCTGGCACACATGCCTGGGAGTGCTATGCTTTGCATGTCCCACTATTATGTATCAAAACAAGTTTGGAATAGTTTCTAATTAGAGAAAACCTGGTATGCTTGTAGTATTTACAGCCCACAAACCATGTATTCTAATCACTACAAGCAGTCATTCAAACTAGCAGTCCTATAAAGTAAATAACGTTTGATAAGGAAAACAGATTGTGAAAGAAGACTATTATAAAGTTTATTTGCTGTATTTGTTGTGTTTTTTCAGCACTTTTGTAAACCGTTTTTGGTCTGTTATGGTGATGTGAATCTCTTAGACTTGGTAGAGCATTTAACCCACCAATCAAAAGACCCTTAGGTGTGCCAGTTATCCAAGTGGGGTCTGACCACACAGGTTAAATTGGTGCCAGGACCAGAATCAATAACCTTGACACCATGCCATCACTGAGACGGTGATGTCACTCCCCTGGACTTTATAGAGCGTTCAGTCGTTCACATCAGGGGAGCAATCCACTGGCATAGTGAGGTCATCACATGTGTGGGAGCTTTGTGTTTCTGGCATTCACAGGCGTGCTTCAGACAGCAGGTTGAATCCAAATGGGGTAGGACTGCGACAAAATGAAAGCTGGTTAAAAATAAAACCAAGCATCAATAAAGTTTTAGTCTTTTTGGATCAGGGAAAGATACTTATTTGGTGTTAGATAAGTCCAGCTGTTTGTTTTTTCGTGGAATGGAATGCAGTTTAAAAAAAACAGTAGTAACAATAAGGACCTTACAATATGACATATTTTTAAATGTCACCCACTGTCAAATAACTTCCAGTGAAGAGGTGTGGCCATCCACATTCGGTTGAACATACCTGTTCTTCTGCATTGCAAGACTGGGCTAAACATGTTCCAATATATGTATCTCTTCAAGGTCCGTATCTGTAATCTTCTAGACTAGTCTAAGATCTCCACACAAGTCTGAATCAGGTTGGGAAAGGACCGTTAACAGTCTGGGCTAAAGGGCAGACTGTGGCCTCCCTTTCGCTCCTCTTCCAATGGACATCATTTTTAACACCGGCATGGGATTGAAGTCAAATGTTTTTTATGTTACTGAACCTTCAAAACAACAATGTGCTTGCAGGAATAATGCTAATTCTGTATCCCCAGGTAAACCACAGGGTTTTCAAATCTTTCTCAGGCCCAGTGGAAAACAAAACCCTCTGATTTACTAGACATGTATACCTCATACTAGCTGAGCCACTTTAAAACTGCAACCCCCTTTCACTGTAAAATAATATTCTAATCGTTGTTGGCAGTATTTAATCTTTTTTTTAACGTAGTGCTCATCGGTCACAACTTACTGTGCTTCTAACTTGCGATTGACAAGTGGGTTGAAGTTTGCATCACACAAGGTTTCATGTGGTCACCCAGAATGCACTGTGTTAAGCCAAGCATCTCTAAACTAGCTGTAATACACAAAGCCCAGTGCCAGTTTTGCTGCACATTTTCAGCCAACATCTGAGGGTCACAATCTGGATGGAGGCATTTATCATACAAGGAGCCCCACGGTTACGATCTTTTTAACAGAAATAATTAATTAAATACACACACACACACGCAATTAATCTTATAAACTCTTTTTTAGCAACGGACATCTTTACAAATCCTCGGTAATCCAAATAAAAATAATACATTAAAAAATATATATATGCAGTTGCAATGGTTGCACATATATTCCACAAAATGTGAGTACATAAATTAAACATTTCCATGTGTATGTATATATGGGTGTAAACAAATATCACTGATGCTACACAACAACCCACAAGCCTCCCAAGAAATTCAATAAAATGACTAGAGAAGCTTTTCTGTGTTCTGTCTGTGCCAACGATATTTTGCATGGTTACAACAAACAAATGCTTTGTTATCGATTCAATCGTAAAGTACACGAGGTCTTTAGGAGATTAACATGTTGTGTTTGTCTGGTTCTGTTTGTTTGAATATGCCCAGGATGGAAATAGTGGACAGAGGTAACTGACTTGAAAAAGCAATAAATAAATACACAATACATATTGCAATAACCTTTACTCCATTTGGTTGTAAACTATTTTATTTGGATTCATAACATATGAGTAATCTCATTTGTCATCTGTGAGACGAATGAGGTTTAGCTTGTTAAGTGACCTCTTTGATTGGCACCGATTTTCCTTGGAGGAAGGCCGACAAATATCTAGGCATTGTTTTAGCAGGTAGACTGTAATGGATGTTATTTCAAGTTCAAGATGATAATTTGAGGGGTTATCTTTCATCATTTGCATTATACTTCATTCTGTTCTCTGTACTACATAGATGAGAACAATATTGTGGAAATAACTGGCGGTTAAGGGGAACACCAGGTTAACTTTATCTTCTAAGGCCTTTAATGCCAAACCCATAAACTGCCAATGGTACATTTTTGCTGCAGCAGACGGTAAATTTTCACCCTGAGGGTCAAACCCCGGAGGACTGCCTGTCCTGTGAATACCTTTGTGCTCCATAGTCTGTTCGCTTAGACAGAAGAGGAGGAGGCCGCGCCGAAGGCAATTTCTGAATATGCGAAAGCGTAAAATCCGCCGCAGTGCTTGTGCTGTGACGACAGGCAGTACATGGAAGATGTGAATAATTAATGGCACTTGGTAAGTCAGCAGCCATTCATACTTGTCAGAAAATGAAGCGTGGGGATCGAGAGGGATTATCTTGTAGTCCTTGCACTGACATGATGCATTGCCTCATTGTTCACCCCCTGTAATTGATTTCACAATTGTTCCAATGGACCGGGAACGCCCATCGCATTTACATTTTAACGATTCTTCTCAGTGTGATGAGATGTAGTGTAACGCACAACTACACAACCGGGCATTAACCACACTCCATCTAGTTTTAGATTCCCACTTTGTCTTCAGGGGCAAAAGTGTATATGTTTTTTCTAATCATTTGTGGTGAAAACGCAACATGAAGAGATATCAAATACCCAACTCTCATCAGCTGCACACCGACTGACAACTTAATTACTCTACATTAATGACTGCAGTTTAAAGATGCAATTATTAACGAATGCTTGCATGGTCATCAGAAGTCAGTGATTTAATTGATAATTAATTCATAATAATGAATACATAATACATTAACACTAATAATAACACACTGCAAGGCAAGTAGGGGCAGAAGCAAAGAGTAGAAGTTTCTTATTAAAGTTAACTTATTAAGTTTTTTCCTTGTAAAATTTAACAGAGCAAATTGTGTATTGTTTTCTTGTGAAGGGTCTTAAAATAAATATGAAGGCATGTGTCATTTGACAACAAAATCAAATAGAGGAAACCCACTATATATGATAATACAACCCACAGTTGTTAAGTGTCAGAAACTAACAACGTCATAAATTGTTCAGTGAAAATGTTATACATAGGCGCTTTATTTATTGTTTCCATGTATTTATTTTCCAGGCCACTTTAGGTGTGGCCAGCAGAGGAGATGAAAGGCCTTGAGGTGCCATTTTAATGACACAGAGTAAGGGCTGTTGGCTGATGATGCAGTAACAGTTCCTGACCTGCGCAGACTGGACACAGCTGGACCGAGAGGGGAGGGCAGTAAAGAGCCACGACTGACAGATGAGCTCCCGACCAACAAGCATGACTGTAATGAAAGGTTTGGCTTAAATGAGTTCTCTTTAGATCCTATACATACATATAAATGATATACCTTCTTTCAGACAACTATGGGAACAAATGGATTAAACCACAATGATAAGGAATGTGTTGTATGTTACATTTTAAATTGGTCTGGCACAGTTTAAATGACTGCCTAAGACCCCATTGTTATTGCTAATCTCATACTTGTTATTTGCATATGAAAGGCCTAATTGTCAGAAATATACGTTAACATAAGAAAGCAGAATAATCATTTGATTTTGGTATTATTTGTATTCTTGTATTTTTTTGGAAACTTTGACGAGATACTATGCTGCTAGAATCCTGATGAAAGTGCATCTTAGATGTGAAGAAGATAAAAGATGAGCGCTAGTCTAGGAACCAATGGAAATCTCTTCACCTCACAGGGTCTTGAAACTTCCCAAATAATGTATAATAATGCAGGAGACAAAGTAGAAGGTAGTATTTGTGTTTGGTGTGGTGACGGGGGGGGGCTTCGTTAAAGCCAGGAGCCAAACGGCTTTGCTTTCTCCATGAATTGCCACACACTGGGAAACGGTTTTAAATTACAAGGCAAACACTTTCTCTAGGAGCTGTAAACATGTGACTTCTGATTCAGCCCTGTTATCTGATAAACAGTCTGGTGGGTAATGGCTTAATTAATCTAAATTCTCCTTTCTTGGCTGCCAATTAGCTCAAGGTAACCAACAAAATAAATAATACTAATAAATAAATGAATTCATACATATATATCTTAAAATAAAATAAAACATTTTGTTGGTGTAAATTGACAAAATAAATATTTAGAATATTGATATTTTGGTTTAAAATTGATAGTATAGGAAATAATTACACATGAAGACATTTTAAAATGAGAGATACTGGAAACATATTTTAGAAGAGATTACCAACCAGACAGACTATGCAATATTAGATGGGCAGTTAATATGAATAAACATGAAGCTCCGAATCTTAAATCTAGACACGATGTTCTTTTTATTGGTTGAATTATTATTACAGTGTTTTTTCTTTTGAGTTGTAGGCAGGTTGTCCACTTGCAGCGAGGCTCTGGATTTTCATTACTCTGACTGCGTAATCGGCTACAGGTCTTTTCTCGTCTCCCTATCGTCACCGCAGAGCTTAGAGAAGATAAATCTCCCATACTTGTGCCGCAGGTGGGACTCCTGTCGGCTCCTGAATGTTGATCCAATAAAACGTAATATAATAAAAGACCACCTCGCTGCTGTGAGGCCGGACTCAGCGCTCCTCTCCCGCCGTGCTTACGGATACTGTAACTCTAGAACCTAATCCCTGCACTTGCACCCACATTAAAGTTTAAGGTTTCACTTTCTACAGCTGGGAATCCCCAAGTGGTTAAAACGCTACTTAGGTTGAGTGGTTTTGGTCTTCTCCCAGTAGACAGCAGGGTGACTTCTCCCCCTCCGTCACGCTAGTGCATACCTCATTGAGTTAAGAGCAGGTAAAAGATTCAGATGCCCCGACAGAGAAAAGAAAGTGCCTTTCTTCTCGTGTTTGTGTAGTGACTGAGTGAGTGGGTGGTAGACTTTACCTACCCATCTTTCATCTTAAAGCAAACAAACAAATAAACAAACAAAAAGACGCCCTTCTGAAACATTTCGATTCTCGCCAATCCCGTCTGATATCGCTGAGAGTATCCAGCGCAGTCAGGAACAGGTTTTATTGAAGCAAGCTCTCTCCTCAACTGTGAATCAGCATCTCCGCTGAAAATGTCAAGATTGTTCCATACACCCACATTGACATAAAGAAGTGCTTATACCGAATTTCCATGTAGGCCGAGTTTCTGTTTGGGACTGTGCTAATGGTACACACCTAGAAAGCTGCTGTGAGACTTTCACTCGACAGAATAGGCAAGCGAGGGAACGTACGTCACCAGCTACAAGAGAGAGCAGGAGTCTCAGGGCTGGGCTTGAACCGTGAACTATCTATCTATCTATCTATCTATCTATCTATCTATCTATCTATAACTTTTATTTGCAGTTATCCATCTTTTTAAAGTTGCGATGTATCCTGACTTAATATTTCCCTGATTTGCACAGACTCCGCAGATCAAAACATTTCCATGTGCAAACGGAACCACACGGATGATTATTCTCTGTTATTTGATGGTCAGCCAGCGCGATTAAGTGTCACACATGGTCATTAAACAGCGGTATTGATTTAGTAGAAGCTGAATGCTTGTCTTTCAGGAAAATTTGGAAAGCCTGTTCAGTCTCAAATTGTCCCGTGGTGAAAAAAGCCGTAAAATACGTTTCCAGAACATCAAGAGTTTTCATTCCCAGGAGACATTACGGACTGTTTTCCACAGATACTAAAAACTCTAAATCACTTCAACCAGCCTCCTATAATTGTTTCTAGTTTTCCTGCAGATGTCATTACCCCAGCAGGTCTTTTTCGGCACAGTAGATTTGCATGGAAATAAGATAGGCTGTTGTACAAACCGAGCTAAGCGACATCTTGATATCCTGCTTTCCACAGGGTGCTTTGAATTTCCTTTGGTTTTCTATAAATATTCAAACACAGAATTTCCAAACTCTCTTTACAAGGGAGATGTCTCATTCTCTGTGTAATGCATCTCTTCTTTAGTTATGTCTGATTGATGCAGGCACATTTGCAGGCCTACTGACGGGCCGAGGTGTGGAGTGAGTAGGTAGTTCAAATATGACAAATAGTCAGAAAAATGTTTTAGAGAAAGCTAGGGTGGACGTCAGACACAAATCTGAGTGGAGTTGGCAGTAAGACCTGTTTTGCTTTCAAATGGAGCCCTGCGAAGTGAAAACACGAATAGTCTCACAAATTCAGTGCCACCTGCAGTAGCTTTGCCCAGGGATTTGTACCAACTCAATCACTGACACTAGCGGATTACCTGTACTTAAGTCCAACTCCAAAACATGCCACGTCTTGTCAGAAAAATTCAGGCGATCCTTTTTTTTTCTAGTTGCAACATGATTACCTTGATTTCTGTATTATTAATAGTGTTAATATAAGTGTTGTTATTATTATTATAAGCATCCTAAAGACTGGAAGCATTCAAATTAGTTGCCGTCATTGTATGTCTATTATTGTGACTTCTCAAACATAATGATACTGTTTTGTCTCTTTTTTTCAATGTGTTGTGTTGTTTTTTCCCCTCTCCGCAGCCTTTGGGAACTGCTCCTAAAAGATTCACGGAGGACTCGGGCTATTTGTTCTCCTAATCACACCATTGTGAATTAAGTCCTCTCCTCTTCAGCGCTGTCTGGAGTTTGTATCTGTCAGGGATATCCGCACAGGGAGCACAAACCGAAGTGAAAAGGTGAACTATTGTGTGGAGAACAAACATGCATGCAGAGGAGGAAATGCCCTGACAATGTTTTGGAAGTTCTTTCAAAAGGACCCTGCACTCTGCCTTGGCTTCTTTCTTTATGATCCCCTCTAAGTAAGTGTATGAAACTCCGCATGTGTTTTCACAGGCTGCCTTGGCTCAGCTTAGACAAACAGGGAGTGATAAAGGTCTGGAAAACATCACCTCCGTTTGCCTCGTTCATCGACCTGGCGATGGCGAGCGCCGGGGATTTGCGTCCTGATCCGTCCTCAGTTTTCTTCCTCGCCCTTTCTCCTGAAACCAGTCTAAGCCTAGTCTGCTAAACCCCTTCAAATAAATTGAGAAAGTGGCCGCAAAGACCACTTCGCCATCTCAGAATAAGCCATCCCTCCATCTTTTCATTGCCATCGCTCTCTCACTCTTCACAGATTTCTGCCCTGGACCTTTGGAGACACAAGACCCCTTTTCCTGGGGAGACTTCTCCAAAGTTGTTATACAATTATACACTTATACAATACAATTGTAAAAAATCAAGAATACCATTTGATTAGTGTATGTCTCATAATGACAGCACATCACACGTGTCGCACTACAACAGCTGCTCCGGACTGTGAGCCCAGCGCTACACAAGACACTGCAGCCTTTGTCGTTATGCATAAATCAAGATAAGCTCTACTGTCTCACAACCTATTGTTGCTCCATTGATACGGCATTCATGTGCACACAGGAATCCGCCTCCCACCTGTAAAGATATGTCCCTTGCTTTACACTCCGTCACCACGAAAAGTAACTATAGGTTAGCCATCATTCTCAGCCATCTTTCTTTACCCAAACAGAAACATTTACATAGAGCATCGGCGCGTAATTTTAGGAACAAGTTTGAGGTATAGTAAATATTTGTGCCGAGGAATGGTCAGAGGCCACCCAAGATATTTGCCTAATCTGGCAACTAAAAGTGACCTTGGCCAGTTCCCATGTCTGCAGCAGACGGGACAGAGAAATCCATTTGTTTCAACAGCGAGGAAGCCGGTCATGCGGAACGAGTGGTTTTGTGATGCTCCTGAAAAATACTTGCACTGGGTGTACCTTAAATGGAGGCTTATGAGCCACAGAAAGTGATGAATAACAACAATTCTACTCACAGTTACTGTAACACATTTTAAACTTCTTTTATTCGTTTTTATTCGTTTGTTTGTTTGTTAGTAACATGGAGCCATGGAAAATCTGTGGTGGTCTCCTTTGCATTTGGTCGATGACAGGAGCTGAAGTGCGATGAAGGAAGTACACGCCTCTGTTATTTGTAAGTCTAGCCACTCAAATTTACCAATTGATATTTTAATACATAAAAGAAGAAAGACAGTAGATCAGTGGGGTCAGAAATGTAATATTTTGGTCAAGTGCAAGTATGCTGAAGTAACTTTATTGCATTATAGGTCTAATTTTCCAAAACTAGTCAAATATCCCCTATTGAATAGGACCAGCAGCTGTACTACAGATGGTTATGTTTTGCAGTTGTTCGGTTTCATTCTGTGTGAGCAGATAAGCTGTAAATATGTCACGGTAAATCTAATAAACATATGTACTGCTCTTACTAATTATTTAATCCCTTACCAACTTTGGATCAAGCCCTGGGATTAAACCTCACCTTATGCTAATATAGTAAAATTAAATTGCCAGTCATAGGGTCTGGGAGAATTACGGTCCGTCAAAAATATGTTCATTTGTTTGGTTGTTCAATTATTTATTTGTTACAGAATACTTTGATAAACCTGTGGATCTCTTTCTCTGAAATATAACAGGAATTTAGAAGGGCCAACAAGATACGTTTACTTTTTCTTGTTATTTTTGAATATCGCAAATTGAAAACTTTAATGGTGAGTTTGCGATAGGTTAGAAAGGTGAATCCACAAAAAGTAATTTGCGATTTATTTTGTCCAGGTATGTACAGTAGTTTGTACACTTATTGAACCTCAGGATCTTTGCATACAACCAAAAAGATGATGAATAGAGAAATTAAGTTTGCATTAATTAAGTGTGCTTATTTATTTAAGGTACACATATACTACTCTGTGTTTACTAGTCTGTGTGGTCAGTGTATTTGTTTGCTTTTGTGTGCAGTGTGTGCTGTGATATAAAGACATCCTTTGGCACTGAGCGGCCTTGTCGTAGTGCGTCGCTCGTTGTGTAACTCAGTTGCTGGCTTGTACGCAGCCCTGTATCCTGCCCGACAGCCCTGAAGCTTCTCCCTCCAGCTCTCGAGATTCACCCGCAAATCCTGAATGACAGAGGACTTCAGCTTCGGGAATGACACATGTTCTGATTTGAATTAGTTTAACAGACAGGGCTCCTCCCTGGGCCATGAGCCAGATAAATATGGCGTGAGTCATCAACTCATCAACCCCCACCCCCTCACCCCCCACCCCAGCCCCAACACACACACACACACACTCACGCCATTAGAGAAGGCTGCCAAGTCCACGACAGCTTCGGATTCTCCTCCAAGAAGGAGTTTCCTTCTCGCCCACCACCAGTACTGATAGTTTCAATAGTAGTTTGACCCGTCTTTCTGCCTCATTTATCATCTCTAATTATTGTCTCTGACGGAGGTTGAAAGACGAGTAATTAAGAAACCACGTCGGGTGTTGATAGCTGGGCTTTCCTCATGAATAGAGAAAGTATGTAAAAATCCTGCAGAAAACATGTAATGACATTAGCTGGCACACTTCCCTGACAGCCAGCTCTTCGCGCTAGTCTTTCTCTCATGACAGGATGCGAGTCTGTGCCTCTTTGTTTTTCAAGGGGGCAAAGAGAAAAGGGAAAGAAAACAGAAAGGCCGTGAGTGTGTGTGGCTGCTATTGAGCGGCTGCTTGTGGTCGAATGTGGTCAGTCGCAAGAGGACTCTATAGAAAGAGTGACGCACACAGCAGAGGTGTAATCCAGGAAACAGAGCCCCGACTCCGGGATGCTCTGCTAGTTGAAGCTTGCAGTTGCTGGCCCAGTGACCACCTATTCTTCGTATTAAAAAAAAAAATTTACTCACCTGTGTTGACACATAGCTGTTCATCAAAGTCTTTGCCAGTGTGATCAATAGGTGCCCCTGTGTATGGGCAATCCCACAGTTCAACAAATGCCTCACCGATGTACGACATGTCAGCACAGCCCTACAGTCAAGTACTGAGGCATTGAGAGGCATTTGGCATTTATTGTCTAAGCCGTGCTGTGCCATACTGTCAGTAATGGAAGTGTTAATCGAGTTCATAGACAGCAGGCCTTATTGCAAATTCCACAAAGTCTGTATAATAATGTTTTACCAATTAAGAAGCCAAATTGGTGAAATGCTCTTCTAGAATCTAATCATCTAATGCACTGTAGGAGTTTTATTGCTTTTTTGCCTCAAGGGTGAAAAGGAAATGTTTGTTATATATTAAATTCACAGACTGTTTTCATTCCTCGAAGGAGTGAAATGCAGGTCTTCTCCTCACTGTCTTCTCTGCAAGGTTTGTAGAAGTGTCACTATCTCTGGTGATCTTGTTTCAGGTAATATAACATTGTTCAACATTATCTTCAGCTGTGAGGTTTTCTGCATTGATTGCCTCTTGGTCTGACTAATGAGGTTTAATTATATGTGTTTTGCGTGTGTGTGTTTGTTTTTAGAAATTGCAACATTGCCAACTGAAAACAAGTTTTGGCGTTTTATGTTTTTGATTTTACCAGACTTTCAACTAATTCAGCAATTAGTGCAATTATAGCCCAGCATGTTGTAATTCAAATAGCAGGAGCATCCTCGTTTCACTTAGGCCTTTATAAGGACATTTATTCTGTTGGCAAATTAATCTGATTGTGCTGTTGGTAGTGGTCAGTGTATTTCTCCATAAAAATAAAATAAATTGAGAGGTGAAAATCAATAATATGAGGTCATGAAATCACATAATATCATGATATTTTTTAAAATTACTGTTATGATTCCAAGATGAAAAAGGGACTATAGGCACAGCAATATCAGGGTTTCATTCATCTGCATTTGTTTGCAGTCTGTTTAACCTGACACACACATACACATTTTCCTATTTTCTTTAATTAATAAATACAATTACTCAAAACTAGTAAAAAAACTAAAAACGGGTCCATTCCATAACTAATTAATAGTAATGCAAAATGTTTGGTAGCAATTGCTAGTAATGTAAAATCTATAACTTATTTTCAGTAAACAAAAATATTTGATATTTAATATAATAAGTGAATTTACTTTAAAAAACAACAACACTCCAGAAGTAATTTAAATTAAAAGCTGATAGGAAATTCAAGTAATCCGGTTACTTGTTTTAAGCAATCCTGATAGAACAGGTAAATCCAAGTAAATTTGAAGTAGTGAAAAGTAATACCATGAAATTCGTACTGATATGAAATGAAATGAAATAAGTAAATAAAAATCCCAAATCTTTCCAGCGTACGTTTCAGCAAGGCGAATATGGAGAGATGAGTAAGGACAGCAGCGTAGCGCAGTGGTGTTTACTCAAAAGCAGAGGGGACTCACACACTGTACCCCTCCGAGAGACTCCCTCCGCTTTTGAGATGGTCCTGCTCCGTCCGAAGACATGACGTCACCAGAGAGACACGCCAGGCCACCCACCGAGAGGCGGCAAGGAATGCTTTTCACAGGATTGCTTGTTTTTTCTCCGTCTTGTATCCAGCATTGTGGTCAGTCCTGGGTTTATTAAGCGGCAGCCGCGGCTTATGAAGGAGGTGCAAAGAGTATTTGGTTCCTTCTGCCCATCTCCGACATCATCCATGCTAAATACTGCAAACTAACAGCTGACGCAAACATACATAACTGCATAAATACTAAAACACAAAAACAAACAAACCAAGAAATGGTTCGAAACACACTGAGTGATTGACACATATTGGCAGATTTTGGATTCATTTAGATTTAGCTAAAAGTCTGGGTTAAAAACGCAGGCCATGACAATTGTGCGAAAAGGATGTTTTGTTTACCAGCCATTTTGCAATCTTTCGATGTTCTACTTTATGTGGGAAAGGAAAATGAAGCGTTCAGATGTGTCCAACAAGACAGAAAAGCAAGACGAGACAACTTATATAATCTGAAAAATAATATATAGACCTACTGCACTATATTACTCCCATAGAGGTGCCATTTTTCACCTGTGTAATAGACAACATATGCAGGTCCTGTATTGACTGCACTGTGTTATATATATACTCCAGCAGTAGGCAGGGTTTGAAGTCAGCCAGTGTCTCCTCAGCTTGTAGTGCAATAGTGACCCCTGTGGCAATATGTGAACAGTGTTGTCAATTTAAACTGTCTACCTTGGACAACAAATCAGCACAGCTGGAGCCCTTGAGGATGAAATCAAAAGAAGAGTGAAAATGGGATGGGGTACTTTTGGAAGAAGGCTATCGAAAGGAAAGCCACCTATTTGCCCAAAGAGAAAAGTCTTTGATCAATGTTCGCTAAATGCAAATATGATACAGAAACTGGGAACGACACAAGGAAGCATGGAGAGATGCATGCTGGGAATAACAAAAAGACACACATACATGGATCAAAGTATCTGACATCAATGGGCTGGACACGTGGCAAGAGGAGCAGACTTATTGAACGGATCCCAAGAGATGAACGAAGACCTAGAACAAGACCGCATCAAATATGGGAAGATGAAAGAACAAGACCAGGAAGAGACGCTGTACATCGGAAAACAAGTGGAAACAGAAGAGTAAGCATCTCCTAAGTGTAGAAGCATTGTTGTGTGTATTAAACAGCTCTCATTAACTTCTAAATACGATGTGAATTGTGACAAAGTAGACATTGATTTTGACCCGCTCCAGCTTTACATACCCCCGTGTCTCGGTCCAGATCAGGCAGATTGTAAGAGAATGATATGAGACTGCTCAGGGAGTTATGTTTCCTAACATCAGCTCCTGCGATGAGACTCCCGGTTGACTTCCTGAAGCCTCGCAGTGGACGGGCTAGGCCATGCCTTGCTGGAGCCAAGGTGTTGTTTGACTTTGGAGCACAACAATGCCATGTTGAGTCTGGGCGTTCACCGGGTATATCTACACATGCTGGTTTGTTTGGAAATGCTAACGGCTGAACGCTGTGTGACAGACAGAGGGTGGAGACATTTATGGGGCAAACAGTGTGGATGCTATCTGCTCTTCTGTCAATCTCATACAGTAGCCGGCTTTATATTTAATCATGTACTAGAAACCTCTTTGGCTATCCAAATAGGATGTCCGTGAACTTTAAAAATTCTTGTCTTGTTGGTCTGGGTGCAAGCCCTGCAAACGGGGAACATATTCCCAGATATTCCTGTGAGAATCCATTGAAATACCTTTTGAGGAACGTTTTGTTTTCTTCTTTCTGACTAAACTCAGTGAGATGTGTATGTGAAGGCTTAGCTGAGCTTGTTTTCCTGCGATGTTAAAAAGGATTTGGTCACCTATAAGTATTGCAACCTTGATCGAGGTGTTTGGAAGTTTACGTCCCGTCAATCCAAATATGTTCCTCAAAGATGTCCAGTGGACAGAACAACTTGCATTGAATTAACAGACTTTAATATGAGATCAGAAGAGTCTGTCCAGACAGCTCCATTCCAGTGAAAAGCACACATGGATCACAGACGAGACAAAACTGACATCTCACCGCAGCTGGAAATGTCCACTGAACAATGCCGGTCAAAACAGCGATAAATTAAGCTCTTCTCATGTACAGAGCTAAACAGGTTTCCCAGCTCAGACACACGGAAAATAAACCACAGATTGAAAATGAATGCTTATTGTATTGTATTTTTTATATAAAGTTTATTGGTTACAGAATCACTTTTGTTTTCTCTCCTATTGTCTCACATAGTGGACTTGTGCAGGCTTTCATAGGGATTTAAATGCATGTGTCTCCGTCATATTGAATTCTCTGCCTGCACAATACCAACAGAAACAAGCACGTGGATACTGGACTTTTTCTTTCACAGACACTATTTCATCCTGCTGCTACAATCACACCCGCATCCAGGAAAGAAACTGAGTAGTTTTGAGATAAAAATAAAAGATTCCCACAGATACCCAAAGGCACAGTGTGTTTAACTTGAAAAGCGCTCACCTTCGGATGATATGAAGGAACACTACGCACTGACGAAGCAAGGATATAGCACCTTGATATAATCTTCCTCAGACATGCAGATACTGTTGACCAGCATCAGTTCACTCACTCTCTACATGGCAAATAGGAGCTGTCAGCAGAGCTCTTGCATGCTGTTATCTGTGGGTTTGTGTTAAGTGACACCATTATGTGTGATGATTATACCAAAGATAAATGAATAAGAGTGAGTGAGAGAGAGAGAGAGATTGTCTATTAGGGGAAAAGGCAGATTTCAGGTCTGTGTGGATCATTATTTACATTTTCCTCCACTGACAGAATACCTCATTTCCCAGCATGCAACATAACAGGAATTTCATGTCGAGACATTTTGGGTTTTAGAAATACATTTTCGTATTAGTAACACTTAATCTCCTTCTCTCTTCACCCGGAGCCTGCACTGCTCTCCCAAGCGATGTCTGGGCAGCGCAAGACCTACTCTGAACATCTTACTGCAGTCAATAAAGAGTCACGCTCAGTCTGGGGGGCTGTAGAAGGGTGTCCTCCTTCACAAAAACTTATGATCAGAGAAGCAAGAACATTTTCTGTGGCCAGTGGGGCAGGGCAACCCATCTTACCCCATGGGGCAGTTTTGGTTCCAGTTTGCATCAGAAAGAGACGGAGATAGCAGGCTGGCGTTGTGACACTCGCAGAGGCTGCCAGCTCTGAAGTCTAGACTGAGATGACACTTGTGGGAGAGAAGCAGACAGCAGTGTTCCCACCTGAAAGCTGGTCTCTCGTGTGCGTGTCTTCCTGTAATACAGGCCGCTGACACAATTCGAGCCGCAATGTTGCGCAAAGTTGACAAACGCAGACCTTGCAGGAACAGAAGGCTGTGAGCATTTGTTTGCTGATAATGTTCTTTCATTGTTTCACAATAACATCTCTACGTACTTTTCTTTGGAGTTTCATTACGTATCAAATACACGACTCCAAACTATTTCACTTACACTTCTTAATATTTTATTGGGAACTTTTAAAATCGCCCATTCAATAGAAAGGCTGGTTCTTGAACCTTAGATTATTAATTCTTTATATGTATATAAAATGTTAGCTTGTTTGGAGAAAATCATACTATACAAAATACAAAAGAGCTTAAAGTAGATAGTGATTTGCGATCTCTCTCTTTCTCTACTGTATTTAGTTTTCAGTACCAGCTGCACAGTTTTGAAGTTTTTTATGCAGTCGTAGTGGATCGTATTTGCTTAATAGCTGCAATTTTTGCGATTTTTTTACAACTACTTGCGTATGCAATTGTAACGACATTATTCCCATGCCTAATCTCTTCTTAAAGGATCTCTGGTGGGAAACAGAACAGACATTTCCCCCCCACCTTTTACCTTCTATTTCTAAGCTGTTACAAAAGATTCCTTTGGCTCGCTCAATGCCTGATAGTGGTGCAAGCCCATACTGGCTGAGCACACAGTGGGTTGGGCCAATTTCAAGATCTGAGGTTTAGCAAAAGAGTGGGAGTCTGGAAATCCACAGTTGCACCTGCATTTTGTGCTGGCACATATTTTTCATCCGATGAATAGCAGGATTCGCTGTGTGTGCGTGTGTGTGTGTGTGCGTGCGTGTGTGTGCGCAAGTGTGTGTGTGTATGCGTGTAAAAGGGACTCCATTCAGAATCGTTGATATGGAACGCTTCATACCATCTATACGTTTTTATGTATAGGTCTTTTTACACCAGACAAATTGTTTTTTGTAACAAAACACTTGTGGCGTAACAGTGAAGACAATGCATTAACATGATGGTAGCAATTTCAACTCAACACTTACGTTAGATAGATTATTAAGCCTATGAGACTTTGATGAATCCATACTAGGGAAAGGAATATTATCCCTTGGCTATTTATATGATGACATCTAGAGGATAGAGAAGATAGTCTTTATTACCATGTACGGAAAAAAAATAACTGTACACAATAAATGTCAGAAGTTGCTTCATTGCATGTGAACATTTCTAAATGCAAAGTAGATTCCAAGACTGTGTTGCCTGGATGGAAGATACGCATGACTGGGGACACTAAAACGTTGCAGGCAGCTAGAGGGTTAAATATAATCCCATAGACTGTAGTGCCCCATGTTGTTGTGAACTGGTATTGTGATGCATCTCCTCGTGCAATAGGTATAAATATTACTGCCAGGGTAAAAGCAGGGCACTACATCATGTGGCTACAGCATCGATCACTTCTTCACTCTCAATACTAATTCAATGGCGTGATAAAGGACACAACAATTAAAAATGATTTCCTCAGCCGTCACCTTTAGAAATCCACACAATACTTGCTCCGCAGGACTTTGGGCATCTGCAATTCAGACTAAAAAACAATAGTGGCTGCATGAAATACTCAGCAAATTATGTCAGGCGATGCTTGTGTCAAGCTAAGAGTTTGCACCCTAGGTCTGAGTTGGGGACCCTAAATTAAAGAGTGAAAGGATATGAAGTTTGGTTTCTAAAGCCCATTCAAATAAATTCATGAGCCAGCTAAGTGTTTGAGCACAATTCAAAAAGCAAAAACCAACAAAACAAAGCAAGGCCAAAGTGTGCATTCTGAAGGGTTCGACACATGGGTCTTGTGCTTTGGTTTTGAAGGTTTTCTACGGCATCTAGTGACCGTTTCGAGAACTGCAACGCGCGTTTTCTTTGTGACGTTCCAGACTCGCCCTGCGTCCAGGACATGAAACTGACTGATTGACAACATGTAGGATTCTCTCAGTAAGGAATGACATTTTCAAAGCAAAATACCGAGAAAAAGTTGAAAGTGTATAATAGTGTGAATAATATCTGCATGTGTTATTCCTGTGATATTCATACATCAATTCATTCACAATTGGTGCCGATTATTGTAGTGACGGTTATGGCAGACGTAAGGACTGTGCGAGGATGAAACAGAGTTCAATAAGCTTAAATAATATATAACCCAATCCCAATAATTATAGTTTCATGAACAATGCTTTTAAAATTCAATTAACTGTATAAAATGTATGATCTACACTCCAGCCACGGTCAGTTTGACCACAAACAGGAAATACATCAATAAAAAAGCTACACCAAGTAAGCATGACTGTGTCTTGGTGTTTATTTCAATGAGCAACATTATATATATATTTTTTCACATCAAGCAATTACATTTTTTTTTTGTCATCCGGCAGAGGAAAGAAAAAAAGGAAAATATTTGTGTGCAGCACAAACCATTCCCCCCCCCCCCCCGATTTTCTTTACTGTATTTTATATATCTATATATCCATACACAGAGAGAGAGAGATATAGATATATATATATATATATATATATATATACAGACTTTACCACGGTTACAAAAATAAGACAGCTAGATGCGTGACTGTACACACAGGGTGAAAACAAACACAAAAGTAGCTGTACAGTCCTCATTGAGGGCAAAAATACTCACAATAAAATGTTTTAAAAAAGAAAGAAAACACGGAAGGAGATGCCACCTCTCTAACTCAATGTGCCTCCTGTTCACACTGTTCCTGAACATCCCTCCAATGAACACTGGACTGTATTACATAAAAGTTGTGCTTCCCTTTTTATTAAAAAGATCGCTGGTACTGTAGATGCCAGTTAGTTCGAGCTCAGCAATGCCACGCCTCTGTATAGGAATGACCTGACGTGATGAAATAAGAGACCCTTGCAAAATTGGATACTACGTAGTCTAGCAAACTAGGAGACCTCCCCAGATCCCCCCCCACCTTCCCAATCAACACAACCGACGCTCTCTCCCTCCTGCAGACCAGCTTTAGTGGGAGGCTCTGTGACGCAGTGAACGGGTAGTGAGGCGAAACGTCGCGCTGGTGACTCGTTTCTCGGAGCCCAGATGCAAAGACAAAACATGCAGATCTGAGAGGATTTCCGTTCCGTTCCCCCTTCCTTTCTGTCTTTTGTTGTTCTGTTTTTCCATCCAGCAACTGCGTGTGTAGGCAAGTCCCCGAGTCATCTCTTGCAAACCCATCAATGCAGGTAACGAGCCCAGCGATCGTATAACGAGCCACTGGAACGAGGAAGAGACCCATCACAGAAGAGCTCACGCGATAATACTGGTGCCAGTGTGCGAATCTCCCAATCTTTGATAAAAAGTTGGAGGGGAGAGGGGAGTGTATTTTAGGGTGTCTGTGTGTGTGACAAAACATGAATTTCCTGTTGAACTAAACAAAGTGTTACAAAAAGTGTGTGTGTGTGTGTGTGTGTGTGTGTGTGTGTGTGTGTGTGTGTGGGGGTAGGGGGGGGTGTGTCCCCGTGTGTACAGCTGGAGCCAATAAGACATTTGCTGGAATGTGTTGAGAATACACGGAGAGGATGGTGTGATGGCAGCACAGGAATGAAGCAAACTACGCACACCTCGGACCATGCTGAAACTTCCCACTGAAATTCATAAAACCGAGGATGGAAGAAAGAAAACTCGTCTGGCCAGAGCTGGTACATTAATCAAAGGCAAACCCCTTGAAAAAACCCACCAACAAAACAAATTTATATATATATATATTATAAAATAAAAAAGATGAGTTTGATAAAATACTGGAAACAGATAACTCCGATAAATTGGTCCATGCTGCTAGGATCTACACGTTTAGCTCTATAAAGCCTGACGGGATGTTTGACAGAGCTACAGCTTTCAAACCGCGACCTCTGAACCGTTCTCATCCTCATTTAATAAATTGGCCATGAGTACCATCACAGTCAAGATCTTCTACTCTACAGGTAACTAAGCATCTTTACTATCGGGGGCCGATCGCGGTCAGCGGACTAAACTAACATCCAGCCCAAACAAAAAGCCATGAATGTGACTACTTCCACAAACTCGAATCCTCCCGAAGGATGCAGAATAGAGCATCATTTCCCCAGACATAAGAATATACTTGTAATAAACTTGTTTAGGTTCTGTTAGGAGCATTTTTTTAGTCGTCCCCCCACCCCAACTCCCCAAGCAGGGAATTAATTCTGTTTCTTGACAAACAATACGGAAAGACACCAACGTTATTAACATCATAATCTTTAGAGCACGTCAAAAAGGTGTGAGTCGCTTCGGCATACGCTATAAACTCAAGACATACTCTGTACATTTTGTTTCTTTAAAAATAGCCGACATCCCCATTTGTTCTCTAAAAACAGGACAACAGCTTCGAATCCCCTGTGGACAGAGGTCGTGCATGGACTACGATGTGCTTTATAAACCGTTTCAAATAAAGGGTGAGAGCTAGCCTAGAGGAGGCCCAAGCGCCTCTGTGTCGGAGTGGGAGAAATCAATAAAGTACTTGTCATACCGAGCACAGATATGCAACACCTATTATTTACCACAATGAAGGAACAGCTAAATTTAGTCATAGAAAGATGCAGTGAGAGGAGATCAGGGTTTTAGAAGTCGTCAACTTTCCAGAAGAACATCCCATCCAAAACAAACACACATTTATACTTCTCATATAAACTGAAAGATTGTACACTGATGGTAACAGTTATCATAAAACCACAATGCCACTTTTTTTTTTTTCTTTTTTTAGTTTTTTTAGTTTTTTTTTCTTCGTTTGTAAGTTTCGGTTGCATTCGTATACGTGTACGTTTTGTCAGCCGTGGTCCCCCCGTCGTCTTCATCGCCCTCCTCACCGGTCATGTTGTCAAAGCAGCAGTGCAGATGGAGGAAGAAGCCAGTGCCCTAGTGGAGTGATGGACGTGCGTGGGCTTAGTGAGGGAGAGGGACCAGGATATCCACGTAGTTGATGGGGAAGAACCCCGACTGGCCGTGCAGCATCCCCTCGTACCAGTTGTCATCGATCTGGTTGGTCAGGGTGATGATGTCGCCCTCCTTGAAGCCCAGCTCGCCCTCGTTCTCTGGGTCAAAGTCATACAGAGCGCGGCAGCAGGGCTGGTCCATGGGGGCTGGAGAGGGAGAGAGAGAGAGAAAGGGGTCAAAAATCGAAAGAAGAAACGCTAAATCCACATTCTACAGATGAGTTTACTGGAGTGAAGATGTTCAGGCTGCTAAAGTGCGTATCCGATTTTGTCAGGGCGCGTCAAAATAATCTGTTTGTCATTTTGAGGCGCTTTCGACAGACGCGGGTCCGCTGGCACTGCAGACAGCTTCTGGTCTTACCCGGGGATTTGGCAGATCCGCTGTGAGCGATCCCTCCGTTCTGGTTCTCGCTCGGAGTGAACTCCATCACCATGCGAGGTTTGGGCATGTACTCTCTCCTGGGCTTGCTGGAAGCATCCCTTATTCTGCGAGACATTGAGGAAAGGAGCCAAAATGAAAAGTGAACAGGCCGAGTTGAGACGCCACGTTATACTCCAGAGTTACAGTTGTTTAACAGAACCCCTGTCCGTCACCAGCTTCAGTTCATCTTGGTATGTTCTGCGTCTTAATTTTTCACCAAGATGGACGCCGCACAACGATATTAACGGAAGCCGATTCGCTGTCGAACTCGCAGGACCCGAGGGACGGCACACTGACCTGTTCTCGATCTTGCTGGACAGCTGCTGCAGTATCTCGGTGGCCTGCCTGTGGTACTCCACCTGCGCCTGCACCAGGGCGGCCAGCTGGCTCACCTGTTCGATCTGCTAATGCAGACACAAGAAGCCGGAGGGACGACTGTTACGTACAGTTGTATGAACTGAAAATCGTTATTTTCCAGGACTTGATTAATGGACGCACTATAATTATTAATAATAATCATCAGGAGTAGAAAAGCCTGGGTTGAGGAAAGGATTTCTCCTTTGGTTTCTGCTGTAAGACAAGCACCCTGCTGTGGTTGTGTGGGCTCATGTTTATGCAGGGTGTTGTGCCACATGTATTATGGATCTAACAAAGATGCTAATTTTATTAGGGGCTGTGCTGTGAAAAATAAAGACTGCGATGAGGAGACCCAGTTCTATTCAGATTTAATCTATTCGATTC
The DNA here is from genome assembly GCF_036373705.1 of Amia ocellicauda. Classification (NCBI taxonomy): domain Eukaryota; kingdom Metazoa; phylum Chordata; class Actinopteri; order Amiiformes; family Amiidae; genus Amia; species Amia ocellicauda. The sequence continues at coordinate 34,717,296 of NC_089862.1, read as the reverse complement.
AGTTCTATGTTATGTTTACCAAATGCATTTCCCCATGGGCTAATCTCAACCCAGTGCAGCTGCCTCACACACATCACGGGTACCCCACAAAACACCCCCAAACACACGAACGCAGGCCGATAGAGTAAACAGAGTCCTTACATCACTCTCCAGCAGGTTAAACATGCTCTGCTCCGCCACCTCTTTCGACTCGTCGAACTTCTCCAGGGCCTGCTTGATCTCGTCGTCCTGCAGCTTGCCCTGCCTCTTCTTCTTATAGTCGAAGTCCAAACGCCGGCCCTCCATCTTCTTCAAGTGATGCTGAAAGAGCACAAGGGATTCTGGGTAACGCTGTGCCCAGGTCCAGACTGACCCAAACTGCTCTTCTGCTGCATATACAAGGATGACCTCATCTAAACCTCCCCAGTCAGCCTTCATGTATTGTTTGTATGATGTCAGCGATCGAATTTAAACCAAGTTCCACAAATGGGATGATGATAATAACTCTACATCGCCCCCTTCGTCTTTATTTACCTGTATTTCCTTGAGGTCTTTGTCGTGCAGGTTCTGCAGGGGGTCGATAAAATTCTGCTTCACTTCCATATCGAGAGCATCCTTCACCTCGCCGAGCTCCCGCATGGCCTCCCCAGCGTCGATGAGAGCGAAACCTAGAGAAGCAGGACACAGAAGCATCCCAGGGGCCGATCAAAACCAGAAAACCTCTTCTGCAAAGTAAACTCCCATGAGTGTTCAAGTGACATTTAGGCTCCTTTAGCTACAATCTAATGGCTGAACTGTTTTTAGGGATTCAGGACTAAGATATTCGTATTTTAGTTCAGTGTCTTTGTTCTGGGTGCGTGCCGAGTGTGTATTCTCGATCGGAGACATTTGGACTTTTGCAACGAGGTGTGATGTTGATCTCAGCAATAGAAAATAATTGAGATTTTAATCTCCTACAGGCAAATGACTTCTCAATGCAATTAACTTATCATTTGTTGATTTTCCTGATTTTTGAATGTGGTCATGCTCTCACTGCACCACCAGAGGGAGCAGCGGAGCTCAGTGTGGGGTTTCTGTAAGGCAGGAGAGGATACACAGTGCTATGGGGATTTAATTTTAGATATTAATGTCTCTATCCGAAAGCTCTTTAAGGCTGTTTAAAATGTAAAATTCTTGGCTGGTATTTCCAAAGGGAGGGATCTGTTAACTGGCCATAAAGGATGATGCATAAAGGGCTTCCCGATTATTTATTTTCTGGATTTCAGGAGGTAGCAGCCAGTGGAAGAATATACTGAAAAGCACAATAAAATTTGCTCTGTCTGATGAGTTATCGTCTCCAGCTGGGACCCTGCTCTGTGACAGCCGCTCTTGAGGGTGAATATTGTCTCTTTAAATCCGAATTCATTGTACATTTTCTCGGCTGATTTTTATTTTCTTTTTGGTTACTTTCTCAACTGAATGACAGCTGCGTCTCCAGACAGGGCTTTATCGCACCAACCGAGCATTTGGTGTAAGTGAACTTTCAGTCGAAGCACCAGCCTCCACAGTCACACGTCCTCTGAGCCGCATACGTGTCCTTTCTGGTTACTGAGTCTTGGGCGTGCAGCCAGTCCAATAACCCACCCTGCCCACGTCTTCTGCTGTGCCGCGTCGGAGCGATCGGTTGGACTCGGTGACTGGAACTCCGTGTCAAGACTGCCACCCCTGAAAGAGGACTTAATGTGCTGTGTTTCACCTACCGAAGTTGGAATCGTCCCCGAGTTCCCTGCCGAACTTCTGCATGGCTTCTCCCAGCACTGTCTCCGCCTGTGGGTACCCGGGACCTTTCTCTTGACCTCGGATCTTGGACATGGTATTGATCATGCTCAGCTTTGCCCGGGAGGCTGCGGGGACAGGGAGGAAAATGGGTTTTAATACCACTGCATCAGCTTTCGAGGAGAGAGTGACAGAAATGCTATCCCTGTGATCTGTCCCACGTCACCCAAAAGGCATCGATATTACCTTGCTACGGGGGAACTGTGTGCGTTCCCGTCAGGCAAAGCTCTGCCAGTCCTGGAGGATAAATATATCCCATGTGCATAGTGTTAAATGTAGCCGATCCGTCCCAGTAACTGCAGGTTAGAATTTCTGTCATCGCTGCCTGAGGCCAGAGATGTACAAGCGATCTTTATCATCAGTTCTGGCTGACGATAAAAATGAAAAACGGACAACTCTACAGCTGTGGCTGAATGCACACACACAAACAGACACTAACATTGCTGCAGCAAAATACAGTTCGCTCTCAAAGAGGGATGACAAGTTAATTTCTCCAACTTCCCAGTTCCCACTGCTCTGTGTCACCCAGTTGTGAGGGGAATATTGTCCCTTTAAATCCAAATTCTTCATAAATCTTCTCAACTGACTTATTTTCCCTTCCTCTTTCCGCTGTTTTGTTACTTTCTAAATTGAACAATATCTGTGTCTCCAGACGGGAGTAAAATGCAATTTGCATGACATTGTAATTCAACTCCTTCAGGTGAGACATCACAGTTAATTTAGAAAAGAAGAAACAAAAGCCCTCCAGCGCGACATCAGGAGTCTACAGGGTGCACAGGCAACGCAAGCGGTGCAGTTAAGCTGGGTGATGAAAAACCAGTAGAAATCACATGCTGGAGAGTAACTGGAGAGTGTATATGACACAAACGTGTGTGAGTAACACCTGAGGAGAGAGGAACAATGCACTTCGCGTTTGCTGTAGAATTGTGCATTAAATGGTGCTAACAGATGTCTTAACAAGTGCTTTATTTGGATGTCTCATGTCAACAATATTTATTTAATTCAGGGGTTCCCAATGTCTGGTGATGGAGGACCAATTTCCGGAGGTTGCATGGGATGGGGGGGCCACAGTAGAAAATTAACCACCAAAGAAAACTAAATATGTCCCAAATCATACCTTTTTATTTCCTATACATTTTTGTTAGGGAACATTCATTCAATTCTAATTGTTGTTTGATTATTTTCCCCCAAAGTGCATTTTGTAACAGATAATGTTCAGGAAGTGTAAAAATTCAGTAAAGTTTCAGAAAAGGGGGGGTTGAAGGTTTGCTTTGGGGGGCCGCACCAAACATCCTCGAGGGCCACATTTAGTCCCCGGGCCGCACTTTACGAACCCCTGATTTAATTCAATAATTGGCTGCCACAAAATGGGCCTGGAATGATTTTACGGTCTTTAACTTTGGTTACCTCTTCGTTGACAGCAGACACAGAGTACTTAACACAATAAAAAATGCGGAATTACAAGTTGAAAGTAGGGATTGGTTTGTTTTTACGAGGAGTGCATGGGAGATAATTGGGCAAAGTGGGTAGTATCTACTGACACGTGAGAAGAACCTCCCCGAATCTCCCTGCAGGTGTTTCTACACTGTGATGCAAGTCTTGTTTATTTAAAGTATGATTCAGTGTCATTCACCAGACTCAAACAGCGAACAAGGTGTGGGCGACAGTTGTGCATCCGGGATAAAATATTGGATGTATTCAAAGCCAGTTGTTGCAAGAGATTTATGCATAATGCAGGAAACTCTAGATTATACATGAGTTTTCACAGCTATCAATCTTCATACTTATTGCAGCTGATAGACTGTGTGGTGTGATCGCTTGTTTTTATTAAAGTGTCACTGTGGCTACAGACGGTTCACAGTGTACGCCTGGGATAGGTGAGAGAAGGAGTGTCAACAATACAAGGTCAGGAAGGAGGCTGACACATCAAATCACATTACTCTTTACTAGAAAAAGGTAAAAACAGACATCTTAATGAAGGCACACACACACACACACACACACACACATATACAGTGAGGGAAAAAAGTATTTGATCCCCTGCTGATTTTGTATGTTTGCTCACTGACAAAGAAATGATCAGTCTATAATTTTAAAGGTAGGTGTATTTTAACAGTGAGAGACAGAATAACAACAAAAAAATCCAGAAAAACTCATTTCAAAAAAGTTATAAATTGATTTGCATGTTAATGAGGGAAATAAGTATTTGACCCCTTCGACTTGGTGGCAAAACCCTTGTTGGCAATCACAGAGGTCAGACGTTTCTTGTAGTTGGCCACCAGGTTTGCACACATCTCAGGAGGGATTTTGTCCCACTCCTCTTTGCAGATCCTCTCCAAGTCATTAAGGTTTCGAGGCTGACGTTTGGCAACTCGAACCTTCAGCTCCCTCCACAGATTTTCTATGGAATTAAGGTCTGGAGACTGGCTAGGCCACTCCAGGACCTTAATGTGCTTCTTCTTGAGCCACTCCTTTGTTGCCTTGGCTGTGTGTTTTGGGTCATTGTCATGCTGGAATATCCATCCACGACCCATTTTCAATGCCCTGGCTGAGGGAAGGAGGTTCTCACCCAAGATTTGACGGTACATGGCCCCGTCCATCGTCCCTTTGATGCAGTGCAGTTGTCCTGTCCCCTTAGCAGAAAAACACCCCCAAAGCATAATGTTTCCACCTCCATGTTTGACGGTGGGGATGGTGTTCTTGGGGTCATTCCTCCTCCAAACACGGCGAATTGAGTTGATGCCAAAGAGCTCGATTTTGGTCTCATCTGACCACAACGCTTTCACCCAGTTCTCCTCTGAATCATTCAGATGTTCATTGGCAAACTTCAGACAGGCCTGTACATGTGCTTTCTTGAGCAGGGGGACCTTGCGGGCGCTGCAGGATTTCAGTCCTTCACGGCGTAGTGCGTTACCAATTGTTTTCTTGGTGACTATGGTCCCAGCTGCCTTGAGATCATTAACAAGATCCTCCCGTGTAGTTCTGGGCTGATTCCTCACCGTTCTCATGATCATTGAAACTCCATGAGGTGAGATCTTGCATGGAGCCCCAGACCGAGGGAGACTGACAGTTATTTTGCGTTTCTTCCATTTGCGAATAATCGCACCAACTGTTGTCACCTTCTCACCAAGCTGCTTGGCGATGGTCTTGTAGCCCATTCCAGCCTTGTGTAGGTCTACAATCTTGTCCCTGACATCCTTGGACAGCTCTTTGGTCTTGGCCAGGGTGGAGAGTTTGGAATCTGATTGATTGATTGCTTCTGTGGACAGGTGTCTTTTATACAGGTAACGAGCTGAGATTAGGAGCTGTTGTTATTCTGTCTCTCACTGTTAAAATACACCTACCATTAAAATTATAGACTCATAGAAATAATTTCTTTGTCAGTGGGCAAACGTACAAAATCAGCAGGGGTTCAAATACTTTTTTCCCCCCACTGTATATATATATACACAAACACATATATACACCATATACAATATATTCTTTATATGTACTGAGGAATTAAATTATAGAAATCTTAGGAGATTCCCAGTTCCCAGTGGTAGAAATGTTTATGCATGCACTGTTCTCTTCAGCATCATTTTTAAAAGTGACTCGCAATACATACATTGCCAGAATCTTTTCCAAGGCAAAACAGTAAAAACATGAAGAAAACTATGAAAAAGGAGATGAGCAATATTTGAACTGGTTTTATTTCAGTGCAATTGAACTTTAACTAGATGTTCACACCCCTGCTATGTGAACGTCCCTGTCAGGAGCATGAGGTCATTCGGAGCCCGAAAACAAGCTCAGACAGTACACCGTGAACAACGCTTGGGGATTTTCTCCGCCTCTTCAGGTGCTCATACTTTCGAGTGTGTCTTTCAGGGTCTGAATATAAAAACGCTTTGAGTGGCTCTTCATTCTCTTAAGAGAAAGGCAGAGCCGTGTCTATTGTTCGCCAGACAATTTTTGAAGATAAGCCAAACCAGGAAAAAGCCATTATTTCTTAAACCGGTGGTCTGTGTACTTGATCTCTTCTTGAATAAAGGAAATGATAATGAAACACTTAAGAGTGTGCTTCATGAGGCACAGATTTCCACAGGCTGGACTGTAATGCACTGTTGAGCTGACACCCTCTCTTGCTCCTCAAAATGCCCAGGGTCTCCTGGTTTTCATTCCAACTACGTTCTGAATTGAGTGGTGGGCTTCCCCGGGGCTGGAGAGTGACAGGGTCTTCTCAGTTACTTCACTGAACCAGTTATTCGCGCAATTGAACAGTTGAGCATTCATTGTTAGTAGGTTGAAAGCAGGCAGGGATTTAAAGAGGCCTACAAAACCACTGTCTGCCCATCAGCATCATATTTACTTAATTCAATCTTAATTTCTCAACTGTATGAATGGTTTCAGAGATCATTGCCGAGATATATAGAGAGCAAAACTCAGTTTAATCCTTCCTTGTTTGATTGTTTAATTGATTGATTCACCCTCAATTAAATGGGTCATTTTCCGCTACTCCACATGCCCCCCTATACAGTTTAACATGAACCAAAGCAAAGTTCTTGGCTCACGTGTCAGTCTTTTCACCTTGAAATAAAGAAAAAACAAGAGATGGAAGTCTTTTAGGAAGTCTAATTATTTATACAGATAAGATGCCAAAAGGTACGTTTCTATAGCACACAATTAATATAAGGCTCTGTCATCTTTGAGAAACGTCTGTCTAAATCTTGTGTTATGTGCTGTTGCTCTTCAGGGTCAAGGGTACACAACTGGGGACTGTGCTCAAAAAGCAAACGTCCAAGCCTGAAGACCATTGGTTGAATTCTAGCCAATGTCAGCAGGAGTCTCTAGCGGCAGACTGGCATGGGCAGTAAGAGCAGCTCCTTGGGCTGTCTAGGTAGTCCGAGAATGGACAGTGTTATTGGGAACTGTGCCAGGCCTCCCGCTGGCACTTAAACGCCAGAGTCCTTCTGGTCACATTGTACAATAAAGACAGCCGTCCTGACACTAAACATCTTAGAGGACGACACATGCGCCCCGGATCAAGGCGAGAGGACACCGGAGATCTTGGTGGGCCGCCGTCCAGAGGAGACGCCGTGAACACAGGTTCAGGACTCCATCTTTAGTGGTGTCAAAGGGCTCCTGCTCTTCCAACACCCTACACTACACTAATTACAGTTTTTAATTTCCCCTAAGCAGATTTCAAGTCTCTTTTCAAAGCCTGGAGGAGCACAGAAAGCATGACAGCAGATTCCCCTTATGGGGTGATGGGGGTCTCTGTATCTAGAGAAGAAAAAACCCCTTCTCATCACAGTGAATCTGAAAGTTATTAAAATCAGCTCCACGTTCTCCAGATGTCAGATAGAAGTATTTTGAACGGTGGCAGGGACTATAATGGGACTATAATTTGCTTTATGCGACTTCATACAGCCAGGTTAATCAATTATTTACTGTATTCCCTAAATAGATTGCGTTTCTATAGCCACGGTTGCTCTTTTTGAGATCCTCCCGCTCCATCAGCGTTTCAAGCGGCGCAGATGCTCTCAGAGCCCTTACCTGGGTTGGGCTGGAGGTACTCCGTGGTCTTGGTCATAATCTCCAACACAGCCCTGCTGGTGATGTCCACTTTCTAGACACAGTGAACAAAAAACAGAGCAAATTAAACGGCGAGGGAGAAACGGAGGGTGGTAGAGAGAAAGAAAAAAGAGTGAGGGACAATTTACAAGATTTAAGTGCATGAAGGAGAGCTTTCTGAAGAAGTCCAGGTCAATGTGGGTGCGAGATTAGCTTTTAGGGGTTCTTTCTGGTGACTTCAAAGCAGGGGTAGGCAACCCTGGTTCTGGAGGGAACCAGACACTTCTGGGGTGTGGCTTCCCCCTGACTCTTAATTAGTTAATTGATTCAGTGCTTGGCTTTATTAGTTTTTAGTAATTGATGATTGAAAGATACCAAACACAACCTGCAGGACTGTGGCGCTCCCGGACTGGGCCGTAAAACCCCTGGATAAATAAGCACGGTATGCCGAGGGAGTGGAAACTGTCCGGTCTCTGTTTTTCTGATGAGCGATTCTGTCCTGTTACCTCTGCGGCCTGAAGGTGTGCGAGGACACAGCGCTAACTCTCTGCATTGTCAGGGTGACTATCGTGTTCTTTGTTTCCAGCGGGTGATTGACTGCCCCGATCTTCATTTCATCACTGAGTTCCCCACGACTCTTCGGGAGAACCGTGGTGGAAATTAATTAGGCCACCCTTCTCTGTTCACACCAAGAGCTCGCTTTAATTAAGCTCTTTGTAATTTCCCCTGAAACATGAGCTGGCCACCATCTGTGCTTCAGACTGCTTAATACCAAATACCACGTTCGGTAGATAACGAAACAATATTAAATGATCTGAGTTGTGGTGTTCAAAAGCACTGGTTTGAGCTCTAGTACTATCTGATGACACTGATTTATATGTACCCTTCGCCGATGTGTCTTCATACTGTTGTAAGACCTGTAGCTCAGAAAAACTACATTTTATTGTTAAGAGATTAATTAATTTGCTCTTCAATATTCACAGCGATGAAAGTGTTCTTAAATTCTAAAGATCGTACCTTTTCCATTTCTTTGAAGTCATCGTCGAGTTTGGTTCCCTCGGCTCCACCAACCTTCTCACTCACTTTCTGCAAGAGAGGACAGAAACAGACAAGCATTAATCAATAATCGTCAACGCATCACGAGTTCAAAGAGAGCCGAGGAGTCAAAGTGCAGCATTGCGGGTAAAGCCCTGGTTATAATAAGATCCCAGTCCTGCTAGCTTCCTCACACGGTGTAAGAAGCTCCACGGTTTCAAAGCACAGCGTGTCCTGTGGACAGGGCTGCAGCGCCGGACAACCTGAGATCGTATCTGATCCACGCCGCACCGAGTGGACCTTGGCTCTGCTCGACCGTGTACCAGCGGTGCATCAAAGGTTTGCACTGTGTACTCCCTGAAAAGCTCTGAAATGAAGATCTCTCTCACCCACAGCACTGCAATCTGGGCTCGCCTTACACATAGCTATGCTGTGGACAGCGTCTGAGTAATTCAGGAGGAAACAGCACAGGACGCTGCACAAAGACCCCGTTCTGCCTGAACTGACCCTGTTTCGTTTCATCTAAAATAATGATTCAGTATTTTTCTAAATTATTATTATTGGTCTTCTCCTGCAGGTGTGTGACTATGCCCTTTAACTTGTTCAGGTCTCTGACATCATCTGCCTGTAGGTCAGTCTCCCTGATATATATTTCTAAAGGCCACGACCCTGAATGATGTTCAATATTCAATTAACTCAGCGGGAGACTTGACTGAGGATGAGTTCACCTTGCCTGTGTATTAACATCAGATGTTATGGACCTGACCTTGAGTAGACTGACCTTTCACACTCAAATGAGCATCTCTACATCTGTAAACTGTCAACACTTGCTGATGCATTATGGGCTTCCCCCAATAACCACAGCAATCTGCTGAACTACAAGCCATAAGTTGTGTACCTGACATTGTTACTAAAACCGCACTCACTTTTTAATTCCCTTAATGCCTTGATGGTTTCTATTTTGCCCTTTAGGGAAATCTCTGAAGTCTTCTCCTCCCCCAGTCAGAAAGGGGCCATGTTTGTGAAGACATCTACTATATCAGCCCCAGAGACGAAGGGCTACACACACAATCCACCGAGCCGTTTGCTGAAGAGCTGACCTCAAGCCAACCCACCTCAACAGTCCCCCGAGTGCATCCCACTCACACACAGTTGGGCGTTGACCCAGGACAGACCAAAATAAAGGGTCCCTGGATCATCTCAACAGAAAGCATCATATGGTTAACATGCTCTCAGCCCCCGTTCCTCACATGTACTGAACTAAAAATAAAAATCTTATTTGAAATGTAATGTGGATGACATTGCCCCAGTCCGAGCCCAGCAGCGCACAATGCTGTGATCACCCCCCCCCCCCAATAATACTTTAGTGCACACTGTGCTCTGGATAACCACTGCTGCTCCAGGGAGTGATGTAACAACACTTGATGCCAGAGAAAAGGAAACTAGAAAAGGAAGACTAGACAGGCATTCTGAATGACAGACTCCAAACACAGATAACTCGCATAAACCATGACCCATTTCTTTTTCTTTTGTATCCCTCGCTCGCACATCTTTGCTGAGGGAATAGGAACAGCGGAGAAGGAGTGGGCAGAGGAATGATGCCAGTCACGCCAAGCATAATCGCCTTTGCTTTAGGCTATGAAAACATCTTTATTTTAGTGTGTAATGATTATTCATTAAAGGCTCAGTTACACATACTGCGTCCTGTTGAGTGGCCACACTTTACTGAACAGCAATCTCCTCTTCAGTCACAGACTACCCAATTGTGGAAGGGTCATTCTGGCCAAAATGTTGGCTATCAATAAGACCTGTGAGATGCTGGGCTATTTCAGCACAGTATAATGTAGTTATTCTTGTCACCACTGCTTCAGTCTGCAATCGTTTTCTGCTTAAGGTGCAGTTATCGTTGCACTGAATAGTAGAAAGCAGGAGCTGCTGCATTCGTACGGACTCGGAAGTATAATTACTATTGACTTGTTCACTGACACCAGGTCTGCTGGTTTGTGCATCAATTAAACCACTTCAATAACAGTCGGTGATATAGATATGGCATTCGCCTGAATAAGAAATACGAGCATCCTTTCCCTCTAAATCCACCACAGACTGAGTGCTATAATTAACTTTTTCTTCCGCCCCCTTTTTAATCAGACGATAGACAGAATGAGTCACAGGTTGTGAGAAGGAGGTCTATCCCCAGATGTACTAGCTGAAATAATCCAAATTGGATGTGTATGGAGCATTAATTAAGCATAAAACATGTCACATCAACAAGTGCTCCGCTGAAAATGTAATATATCTCTTCCGTCACATCTCATTAACATTTTCAGCCTTCTAAAAATAAAGCGGTTAAGCAGCGCCGAAGCAACAAACTAAAAACCAGATACAGAGCTGTACAGAAAAACAAAGGAGTCAAAACTAAATGCAATGATCGACAATGGTCCGGATAATGAAACTTTCAATCTCCCAAATGAACCAAATGTTTTGTATAAAGCTTCGAACTGCAGATCTGCGGGAGAAGCCGATGGTTGTAATGCATGTGGCCAGGTGGGCGGCTGAAGACAACCACACTGAGCTGCAGTGCTTTCTGTGCCAGAGGAAGTCTCTGTGTTTCTACAGAGCTGGCAAGCCTTTTCAAAGCCCATCTGTGACAACTCACGCCACCTCAGTAATGGTCTCACAGCACTACTAAATCTTCCCGAACCTCGGCAATGACAAGCAAGGAACAACAGATCTGTGAGTGAACCGGACATGAGACCGTTCTCAAATTGACATGGTAGCTTAATTTCAGAGAGAGGACAAAACAATACTAAAAAATAAAATGCACTTCAAGTTTCTGATTTTGCTGCCAATAATATATTATAAAAAAATCAAGAATCTGGATTTTTCCTGATGGGAGAATCAAAACTGGACAGTGAGAGGTGTTTATTCAGGTCAACAAAGAGCAGTGCGAGGACACACCAACTATCCGTGTCTTGAATAATAATCACAATAATATGATTCTGATGTCCACTCTTTTCCTGACCTCCGTATGAACCGAGTGACGGTGATAAACACTGACGAGAATCTGGGTTCGGTCTTCGGAGGCCGGGAGGGGAAGTCACGCGGCCCGAGGAGCGTGTGGAGAGAGAGTGCGCTCACCGCAGGGCGCCGGCTGACTGCCTCGCTCCGGGGGGCGCCGCGGGGGCAGCGGGGGGCCCAGCTGTGCGCTCAGCCCTGCAGGAGAGATGGCAAAGGCAGCTTATACACAGAGCGTCACGTCACGAGCTGCTCTCCTCCCAGGAGCCCAGTGCACCGACGTCAGACGCCAACTCCCTCCCCCCTTACTCAAATCCTTTGGAGAATTCTCCCTTGGCTAATAAGCAGAACACGGCCATACATGTTTCTAACCAACCCTCCCCCCCATTTCCTTCTCCTATTCTTGTGTTTCTGGGGCTCGCGTTTGGTTGTTTTGGCTCTGTAACTTAAAGAACTCTGCTTTAAAAATGTGTTTGTCGTGTAATTTATTCTGCTTAAACAGCACTGTGGGGTTTTATGGTATCATGACATAAGCGTACATTCAGGTATTATTATTATTCTTGCCATTATCCTCCTCCCGGCTGCGGTGTTATTATTATAATGATAACTCACTATGCCGGGCACATCCGAGTCCTTACAGTATTGCCATACAAGGTCATTGTACAGAGCAGAAACACTGCAGCTCCACAGAGAGGCTGAGATCAATATGTGCCAAACTGTACTGGGATCAAATATGCAAAGCGTCCATAGGACTCTAAGGCTCTAAGGATCAAAGGAGACGTTTTTTTGTTTTCTGTTCATGTATTATTATGCATTATTTTAATACTTTACACGTGTTAAATATTTATGTTTAAGGAAGTCTTACTCCGACAGTCACTGTTCCTTGTGAAAGCGATATGAAATGCATACATCAGGAGTATTAATGTGTGATATTTTAGATTTTGCTAGTTATAAGTCATAAAAGTGCCAATGAACCTCTAGGGGGCCAATACATCATGTTCCTTCACTCAGGTATGGTACATTTTGCAGAATACAGATTCTTAGTAACAATACATATGAAACAACACTAAAGGTCAGTTTGAAATCCAGTCTACCGCAACACAAACAATAATGCCTCTCGACTTGGACCCCTCTGTAAAAGGACGGTTTTAACTCGTCTCAGTTCTCCTTTTAAGTTTTGATTCATTTACATTTTATCTTGCAGACCCACAGCAAGGTCTAGCAGAAGTGAAACAGGAGAGAACTTCTCAATTGCATATCGAAGAAAGACCGCAACGCAGATCTCCAGGAATGGACACACAAGTCGTGCCATTTAAAAATTCAAAAAGAACTAATCAAAGAATAAAAAGTGCTGCAGGATCACTATTATGGTAAAGCAAAATTGTACATCAAAGGAGCGCAAAAGAGCAAGTTGTTTTACAGTGTTTTTTCATTTTAGAAATATTGCATTTCAGTCTTATTCAATTCTTTATATTCTACCAGGTCAGTTCTAATCCCAGATGCTGCAGCATTTTAAATGTATATCTACTAACAAAAAGAAAGGAACAAAACTAAATCAGGATGGGTTCTGTGTCGAAAAGCCTCGTTTAAATCCAGGAAAAAACTAAAGAACGATCTTTAGAGAAACAAACAGCCTTGCACCGCCCCCCCCCCCGCGCTGTTCAAACATGTAGCCTCGCAGACACAGCGCTACAGCAGCAACGCATGACTCTGAACATTGTGCTGCAGGAGAGCAATGACTCGGGACTGTCAAGCGAGGGCTTCGCGATGGCTGAACGACCCACTTAATCACTGCTGCGCTCCGGGCGCGAGTCATGCGCTGTACGGAGGGCCGAGGGGGCTACGGACAGGAGCGGTACTCTCTATATTGAGATATCGGGGTGCATGTGAGAGAACCCAGCTCCAGACCGCAGGGGAAGGAAGGGTTTGATTACCATGTCCAGCTGAGTCAAGATATTATAATTACGAAGTCTGTATCGGTACCTTAGCTCTGTTGCTCTTTAGTCGATTTATTTGGAAAGACTGAAAGTCCCACGACCGCAGATAAACAATATCTTTGTTCAGACTTTACATTGAATTAAAACCATCCAAAACAGATCCCATTTACCAGATCAAGCTCCTCACTGCTGGTAAAAGACATGCCACAGACAAGACACACTGCAGACAGAAAGATATCCAGTACAGACATTAAGGAGGCCAAGATTAGCAACTGGCCATTTGAGTCCAGAAGAGCTTGGGGCTTTGGCCTGATTGGCCAGAATGTTAATGATTTAAAAACTTCCAGAAAAAGCCTAGAGGGACAAAAGTGAAGAGAAACATTTTCAGGAATCTCCTGGTCTGGTCTGGTCCGACTCCTGGAACGGCCTCTCCCTGGTTTAGGTCAAGTAAGTGCGTCAGTCTTGTCTGCAGTCCTTGGTATCTTGACTCACGTCTTTCACCAAAGCAGTGAAATGGTCATTCATACGATGATAAGGTGTTCACGTTTATTCAATTTGAATAATAACCTATCTGTTGTAATTTGCTTTCCGTTTCCTTAATTTTATTTTCATAAAATACACCCCAGTTCGACTGAAGAACAAGATAAATCAAATGTGCTCAATACCTGGTGATTGTGGCCTGAGAGAGCAGAGGTTTTGATGGATGGATATTTGTGGCCTCTCAAAATGTCTAGTCATTCATACAATACCATAATTTGATTCTAGTGATAACTTCTCTATTTTATTTGAAAAAATGAATTCATTCCTGTCACACTGCTTTGAAAATGCATTAACTTTGGATTCAGAGGGTCTAGATTATGAAAAATCTGCAGCGTTAATCACATAATTTTAGTCACACAAAGCCCTTGAATTATTTAAAAAAAGGTATTACATATAAATGTGGGTATTTTGTTCCCTTGAGCACTACAAAGTGGTAAATGATCAACATAAAAAGCACTTAATTCAGTAATTAGCATTTCATTTAGGCTTTTAATGATATGAATTGCTCTGGCATTTCTCCCTGAAAGAGCAGAAGACTGTGGTGCCAGCGACGATGTCAACAGTCAACGTCCCGGGGAGCGAGCAGCAGCCATTTTGGAAAAATAAAATTTCCATGGGAGATTCATGTCGTTGTGGTCTTCTGAGCTGCTCATGAAGCAGATATACTGTAAGTGCCGCAGTGGCTGCCTACACTGTGCTATATTACCTGCTGTACCTGGTGAAACAAACTGCACTGCAGGGTATAAATGTGAAATACATCAACATCCAGGGTTTAATAATAGAGGGATGAAGCAGCTGCAGACACAAGGCCGTAAACAAGGTAAAAGAACCCGAAAGGTTGGAGTGAAAATATAAAGAAACCAAAACAGAGCTGTTTGACTCGTCCTGCAGATTGCACGCGTTGGACAAAGCATGTCAGACGCTGTTTCTCATTCCACATCACATGCAGCCTCTTCAAAGAAACTGCAGTATATCCAGAAATAACACAATGACACATTTGTACCCCAAGAGGAGTTATGAATCTCCAACCACTTCCTTTTGAGTGACAGGACCTTCATCTGGGGTGCTGCATAATAGTCTGTGATCTTGTACCAGGCTGGAATAATGATAATAAGTGGCTGCGTCACAAAAATACCATACCGTCCGTTTCACAGGAACACAGAAGGTAAATATAGGGACCTTCCCTGGCATGAAGTGCTCTACCTTTACCCTGAGGGGTAATGCTGACTGTGGCACTACTTAAATAATACATTGGTCCCTCAGATTAGTTTCAGTTGCTCTTGTTTGGCGTACAATACTGTTTATACATCTAATGATCTTTTATCCTTTTTCAAGAGGCTTTCAACCTGTCCTTCAACTGTACTCGTCTCCCATAGCAGTCAGAAAACTTGCTTTAGATGAGCAAACATCTGGAAACATTGACTCGTGGGGAAAGAGGTTCTTCTCTCCCATGTTCACAGATATCGCCTTCATTCAGTTCCCGAGACTGACATCCAAATTACCCTAATGCATGAACACGCCGGCTGCAAATGAAATCATTCGCTTTTCAGAGATTTCAAATTGTAACTGACCTCGTATGGTTTTCCGGTAGTTTTCGATACGAGTCAAACTGCAATTTCTACATTTGTTGAGTGTGCAATAACAGGCTAGGAGATACTAAAATCTATTCAGCAAAATAAGAGCTTCACAAACAAGTTGTAATAGACAATTTTAAAATGTATACAACTGTAGGCCTTCTGCACACTTCTTCAATTTAATTAAATTTAGTTAAGAGTACTTTTGAGTATCACAAAAATAAATAAGTATAGTGTCTAACTGCTGTAGACTTTTGGCCTGGTAAGCGGCGAGGATTTTGGTAAATAATTGCCTTTCATCTGTGCAAGTCTGTAAGCCATGAATAAAATGGAGTAATTGAAGTCTGATGATAAATGACAGCTTTGTCCTTTTGTTGTTGTTATTGTTGGTATTTTTAAAGAATGATACACAATATGAATAATGGATCTTCCTGTCACACTGCTCTGACTCAAGGTAGTCACCGTGGGTTCGTAATTGGGGGAGGAAAGAGAGCAAGAGGATAAAAATACTACCAGCTGAAGTCTTCTGATAATACAAGTAGACTGAGAGTTAGTTTTCATTGTTGCGGTTCTTAGAGAAGCACAAATTATCGTCGCAGGACACCTTCCTTTTACAGTCCGAATCGATTCGTGGCGATTCTGACAGCTGTCGACCCGCCTAATCGCTCTGGACACGGAGGAGCGAGCGCGTCAATGAAAAGCGTCTGTTCTCAGTTAATTAGCTTCTTTTAGTCTCTCTTGCTTATTGAAAGAAAGAAAAGTACCTGTAGTCCTTTCTGGATTGTCCTCAATATTTTTGCCTATCTTTGCAGTCAAACACACAGCTAGATTTTGAGGTTTTATATGCAGAAACAATACAAATAAAACAGACCTCCATACGAAAGCGTACCGGCCTGCTTCATACTGCAAAGCGTGTCTGACAACAGAAGGATTCTTGCACCGCCGAAAATAGCTGCATGTCCTTCTAACGGTTTTATTTTTTTTAAATATTTTTCACAAGTCAATCTAGTAGCACTATTCCCGAGAAGAGCTCTTATTTCAGTGCATTGTGCGCGAAGTTTTAAATAAGGTGACAAAACACTTCATCTTGTTGCTATGGTAATCGGATTCACAGCACTGTCAAAACTGCTTTTCCTTCAACCTGATAGTCTGTAAACTGTACCAAGAAAGGGCTTAACCTTCTTTAATGCAGCTACATTACACTGACAATAAGTACGTTTTCAATGTGGTTAATACAATACCGGTTCGGTCTTCTATGTAGTGCCTTTTCTTTACATTCAATTCAACAAGTTCCCCCTTGTGCAACGGATAACAATAGATGGAGAGCACCTTAATCAATCAATCAAATCAAATCACTCTATTTAATATAGCGCCCTTCTTGGGGAAGCCACAGAGCACTTTACAGATTGAATATGAACAAACAAACAAAACAAACGCATAAACCATAAATAATTAAATAAACCACCAGGCACGGAGGAGAGGAAAAACTAAAACTCCTACAGGATGGCATTAAACGGTGGGGGGTCTGGAGAAACAAAGGCGGCTCCATGTGGCTGGGATTAAAGCAGACACAACTGACTTGTGCCATCTGACGCTTCATTTCCTTGCATGTTCTTCACTTCTGTCAGTTCTCACGATGGGTTAAAAGGCAGGTAGACGCATTAATAATGAAATTCACAAAACAAAAGGGCTCAAGCTTTTATAGATACTTTTATTATTATTATTATTTTTATGATGGCGATAAGATGAAACCCAGCTGCCACGGAAGGACTGCGTGCAGAAACGAGGGGAACATCTGCCGGACATTGTCACACACAACTCCGGGCCAGAAGGACACTTAAATTCGGCTACAGTAGAATAAGTCTCCATAATGAAATATATTTTGGAAAAGTGTCCTTTAAGAAAATCATAGGCACAGATTAAATGCTAAATGCATCAAAACCTTGGCTTAGAAGCAAAAAGACAATAACCTCCCTTTAATGGAAGATGCACTGACCATTGTAAAATATTTAACTGAATAACATAACAATTATATTTAAAGGGCATAATCTTTCTGCTTAAACGAGCATTTTCACACTTTCAGATTGCAAAACTGTATATGTTTGTAATTATAAATACGTTTTCTTTAATCAATATATATATATATATATATATATATATATATATACACACACATACATACATACACACACACACATACTGTACATATACATAAACACCCCCTAATGCCACAACCTCATAAATTAGTATTTCAATCAGCCAGAGTGTTTGATCCTATTGACATGTAAGGCAGAGGTGTCTTCAATTTAACACAACGGGCCACCGCTGAGTCACATATTAATGCCACCCTCACACAAAAGTCACAGGCTAGTGATCGTGACAAGAATCACATTTAAGAGACTCAAATTCAGTCTGTCCCCTCAAAAAACCCAGAACGGTTTCTGTTAATACTCAGATTCTTCCCTCCTGGAGAGGGAGAGAGAGGGAGGGAGTGATAGATGAAAACACTTCATAATATTTTTAATGTCCTCCCTCACTTCTCTGACATGAGGGATTAATGCAAGCTCAAAAACCAATAACCCTCCAGGCAGAACATGATTATGCAGCACTGGAGGATTTGCGGGGCGAGGAAATCTGTGCAAAGTCAATACAGCGTGCTGTGGTGTCACATGGATGACAATGTGCGGCACACGTGTGTGAGCACCGGCGCCGCCATCCTGCTCACATCACACCGTCAAGGGACCTCCCGTGTGCGCTCACCTAATCCCAAGCCGGCACAGCAGCCCGGGCTATAAATACGTCCCGGCAGCGCAGTGTCAGCGCGGGGATTAAACACTGGGGGGAGATTTGCCGGTTATTTATGGACTGGGTGCCGTGGAGGTGACGTTTACGGAACTGATCCCCTGTGCTGACCCCTCGGTGACGTGATGTGGAGTCGTCTGCTAGTGCAGGCCTTTCGATCGGAGAATACGCCACGTTCATTCATAGCAAGCAGGGAGGGAGGGAGGGAGGGAGGGAGGGAGGGAAGGGAGTTGGGGGACTGTGACTTTGCCCGAGGCTTTGCCATTGAACGAAACCATTACATAATAGCATGCATGCACTCGTGTGGAGGACTGCGTCAAAGCTGGAGAGATCAAGCCCCTCTGTATCACTGAATAGTGACGACACCTTTGCTTATATTTGTCATTGTGACGCAGAGCAGCCAATTAGAGAAACGGTCTCCCAAGGGTGTCCAGCAATAACTCGGCACCGAAGAGCCCTTAGATATGCAAATTGTACCGTGACTCCAGTGCGATAATCAGTTTAATGTTTTCCAGAGACTCTTTAACCCTGAACATGAGCTGTAAACCTGCTTTTAACATTGTATTGTTCAGTTTAACCTTTCAATTGCTCTATTTAAATCTACTTTGATGGTTAGTCCAAACTGGGGGGGGGGGGGGTCCTTTCTAAAACAGAGGACAGAACTTCCCCCAGAAAAAGAAAGATACACTTTCTATAAAAAGACACCGTGACACCAAGCTTCCTCCAAAAACACACGTTCAGAGACTGTTAGGCTACGGATCTACAAAGAATCCGGATTAATCCAAACCACAGTTATGACAGCGCTGCAGACCGGCCAGATAACTCGGCCTGAAAGCAGGAACACACTCACAGATGGAGTGACTGCGAGGGAGGCATCCGTACATAGCGGCCGCAATAATAAGCTTCTTAGCCCTGGCTAGCCCTCCTTCTGTCACAGCATCCTGCGCTAGAGCTGGGGGTGTGGAGCCAGTTTCATTCGGATTAATAACTGGAGTGGGACACTGCTGTGATCTCCTCCCTTCTCTTGCTTCATGGCAGAAGAAATTCAATGTGGACAAGTGCAAGGTATTACATGCAGGTAACAAAAATGTCCACTATAATTACACTATGGGAGGAATAGAACTAGATGAAGTAACGCATGAGAAAGACCTAGGAGTCTATGTGGACTCCTCACTTTCTCCATCCAAACAATGTGGGGAAGCAATAAAAAAGGCAAACACAATGTTAGGGTATATTGTCAAAAGTGTAGAATTGAGAACAAGGGCAGTGATGTTCAGACTGTACAATGCACTAGTTAGAGCTCATCTGGATACTGTGGACAGTTCTGGGCTCCACACTTCAAGAAAGATATCGCTGCTCTAGAGGCAGTTCAGAGGAGAGCAACCAGACTTATTCCAGGTCTGAAGGGAAAGTCCTACTGAGAGACTGAGGACCTGAACCTTTTCACCCTGGAACAGAGGAGACTACGTGGGGACTTGATCCAAGTCTTCAAAATCATGAAGGGCATCGACCACATCAAACCAGAGGAGCTTTTCCAGATCAGCAGGGACACACGCACCCGGGGACACAAATGGAAATTGGGCTTCAAGGCATTCAAGACAGAGAACAGGAGACACTTCTTCACACAGAGAGGCGTCACAATCTGAACAAACTCCCCAGCGATGTGGCTGAAGAGACAATTTGGGAACATTCAAAAACAGACTGGATAGGATCCTTGATCACTTAGTTATTAATGGACACCAAATGAGCACAATGGGGCGAATGTTATGTTATGTTCTTATGTTCATGCATCTCCCACTTGGAGCTACAGGGCCCCAGAAGTGACATTTGTCCATTTCTTGTCTTACACAACAAACAAGCTCGACAGTGTCATTTTTAACTCGCTGGCAGTAATCGGCCTCCCGGCATTGGGCTGAACAGAGCAGCCCTGACCTGAACTCACACATTTACCAGCTTCACTCACCTGAGCGTACCTGGTTAGGCCAGGTTTCTAATCTCAAAGATACCATTTCCCAGGGACCTACAGGGCCATCCCCTCAGATAATGTGAATGACGTACAACCCTCAAAATACCAACGCTAAGCCAACCTTCAAGTCTGCAGACAGAGATCAGATTGCCAAGAGCAGTCCTTCAGCGTTGATCACCCCTATTGTTTCAGAAAAGCATCCACCTCCTCACCCGAGTGAAATCTCTGGGGTCGGCCACAGCAGCCCACAGGGAACCCAGACTGTTCTAGCAGAGCCCTCAAATACCTACAGTTGTCCAAAAATTTTAAACCGGCCGCTCGGGTTGACGAGAGCTCGCTCTGCACGTTAAGCTGTGCAGCCTAGCACAGCAATTTAATTTCCAGCTATTTGCCATTACCGGATACCGATGCTGCGTCACTAATGCTCTTGGCAGGACTCTAATCAGATTTGTAACACTGCATGTTTCTTATGTAACAAGTCTGCGATGAACAATGTACGCTGGCTCCTAGCGTGGCCATGTGCCCCGGGAACAGGCAAAGGAGGATCAGCTGGTGGTGTTCGAGCATTCGGGAGCGAATGTGTTTGAATGGGGGAGGAGGAAGTCCAGATAACCGCAGCTACATCACACAATCGTGTCTCCGTCTGAGGGAGGGGGGGTGCTTTTATTTTATATAATTTTGTGCTCGGACACAAACACGCACACACACATAGACACGCAGATACTCACACGGGCTCACACACAGTTTCCCTGTACAGTTTCATAAAACACTGGGAGCCTAGGGGTCTGCAGATAACCAGCACTGCATTAGCGGAGCGCTTAACAATGGCAGGGATCGTGTTTCTCGCTGTACAGGACGCTTTCCTGCTGCCCAGCTTCACTTCAGATGGCTGATGAATTCCCCTCCGATAAGGAGCATCTCTGGAGCAGGAAATATGTCATTTCATGTGTCAAAAGAGGGATGGCAAATCCATGTATTATTACAACGTACTTAATGTGTAAAAATGATGAGTGGTATATGTAAGTACACAAATTGTAACTACGTTTGTAGTTTTTTCTTAAATACACATGTGATTACTTATATAAAACTGGTCAGATGTAGTTACTGAGTACCTACTATGTAAATACACTGTAACTAGGAAGACTTATTCTAAAGTGTTATCTTTATAAATCAATATATTGTATATTGATTAATTTTTGATAAACCGGTGAAACATCTGTATGATTCTTGAAGTTGATGCACAGTTAAGGGTTCAGAGGTCATCAGGATCTTCCTTGTTCTCAGTTGGTCACGATTAGCTGTGAGCAGTTATAAGGAGTTTTGTGAAGTCTACAGTTGAAGCTATTTGTTCTTTGGCTTCTTTTTTATGCCCAATTGACAATTACATTTAAGTACCAAATTTAAATTCAAATCTACAATCGTTTTATTTCTGGTCCAGACACATCTCAAAAATCCCCAAATTCAACATTGAAAAACAAAAACAAAACGTATACACTCCAAAATCCCAAACTATACACATACACTCCAGACTTTCACTCGGCAAATTACAAAACAGAGCTGTATCTCAGTATAGCCATTGCTCTGCAGCAGCCTCTGTGTGTCTAGTGCACATGTGTGTGTGTTTATGGACATGTGCTTCCTCTTACTCTTCAGTTATCAGCTCTGCAGTAAACGCAGCTTCCAGTGCATGGTCTGAATAGTTTAATTGTGGCTCGCATGGCTCCTGGTCATACTTCTTTGAGAGCCAAATGGAATTGGGAAGTGAACCTTTCAAAGACATCAAAGCTTCTCCTCACTTGCACTGCAGCTCACCAGAATAATACAAACTCACAGAGTGACGCAGAACGATGCCTTATTGGGCTGTACTGTACTGGCTGAGTCATACGTGCAAATGTTTGTAACACTACACTAAATTATAAGATAAACGGAAATGCAACAGTAATCATTCTATTTGCCCGTCTTTTTTTACCCCCCTCTTTACAGCAGTGTTGTGATCTGATAATTCTATGTATCTACACCGTGTCAAACTGCTCTCAGCTGAACAAGGACAATGACATGGTGGAATTACGCCAACCCTGTACAAGTCCACGCTAGACTCTCCGTCCTCTCCTTCTCAAATTGATCGCAGCGCAAATAAACGTTTAGAGGACAAAATGTATCTTGAGGATGTTTGCACGCAGGCTGTACGCCGCACTGAGTGGCAGATGGACTGCTACTTTGAGGATCGCTAAACCACTAAGTCTTGTCAATGTGACAGGCGGAGGAAAAAAAAAAAAAAGCAGTTCTGCTGTTTGACAAAAAATACCTGCAAGGCCAAGACATCCAGCACCCCAGGGTGTTAGATAGTCTGACTGCGATCTGGAGTACACAGTGAGCACTTCTATATATGCTAAACTGATTAGCTAAACTGTAATACACTGATTCTTTTCAAAAGAGGGGAAGGAAAATTCCTAGCGCAGCTGCTTATTATTCAGAGCTGCTATAGAGGTTTCTGAAACTCTATATCACAGGATCAGATCACAAACCAACCTTGAATGCAGAACAGAGATAATGGCATCGCGAGACTGAATACTAAGTTGGAGGTTGCGTGGTGCTACTGGAAAGAACACGTGGGCGTTTGGTTTTTTAGCAATGCTTCTTCAACAGATTTTAATCCATGGTTATGTCACACACACACACACACACACAAACAGGGTACCTGTCTCAGAGAGCTCTTCAACCCAAGAGCTTTCATTGTTATAAATGAAATAAAATCTCCCATCAGAAGATACATTAATAATCTCCTCTTTGCTTTTTCTATAGGTTTATTTCGTTAGTTATTGATTGATTTGTTCAAATCGAGTTTATTGGCCGAGTTCATGACCTCTGTAATTCTGAATTCTGAAGTCCGCAAACAACGACTTTTTGTCAGTAGAGGACAAAGAGTGAATCGATAGAAATAATGTTTTATGTTTGTGACATGGCTTCTCACAGGCTGTTGGGACTCCCCGGGGCGCTGTTTATTGGCCTTAATGGGACCACAGTGAAGTGGGGGGGGATTTTAACTTTCATTAAGAGCCCTTGGTAATGAGTGAACAGACATGACAGATATAAGGTGGAAAAGAAGCTCCTGCAAGGAAATCTGGTGCTTGTGTGCCAAATCAAACTGCGAGAAGTTTATTTTACATTGTCATTTGACTGTCACTCGTTTAGAAGATTCATTTTGATGTTCATACATTTCTTTGAGAACAGATGCATAATTACCTCCACTTTCTAATTTTGTTTTTAATCACCGAAAATGTGGCTGTGTAACTGAAGTTTTACCCGGTGACCCGATGCTCCTGTCAACCACTGTACTCCACATTTCTATCCACGTGAATGTCATAATAATGAGTTTGACTGTAAAATAATTGTTACAAATCAAAAGCGTACACAGGAAGAACAGAAATACGGTGCAACACAACACACGCAGAGTTCCCCATCCCGTGCAAGGCCCCCTGGGATTATACCGACTCCTAGGAAGGGTTTACTTTTACAGTTATCATTCCAGACTGGTGTTTATCTGTGGTGCTGCATCCAGAAAGACCGTGCCGTCCTGTGAGCGCAGGGGGATGCTCCCACCCTGCCACGATCGGCGACCTTTTCCATTTTCACACCTCGCCTTTCCAGACAGATGCCGGGAGCTGTGTGCCGCTGCCGTGCGGTTTAATGATCGCTCTGGGGAGAATCTGAAGGCCAAGCGTAAAAGTATTAAAAACCTGTGAGAGGAGAATCTCTCCTAACCTGTGTCTGGAATACAGATTGCTTATGTTTGCCCTTGGAAAAGCCCTGGCTGCTCCAATTCAGCTGCAGCCACGAGCAGAGAATTCACAAGGGGGCCCACAAGGTCCACAGCTGTTCGCATTTAACAAGAGCTTCCCACCTTCTGCACAAACCACTACTCAAAAGTTAAGTAATTAAAACACGGCAATTGCTACAAAGTGCAGGTTGTGAATTAGACTACTCTACCATCTCGCGGCATCGTCCACCTGGTGAGAACTGATGCTTGAATACATCATACAGTGGAATCCAGCTCTGTAGAATTATTTAAATCCATTTGGCCAGACCTGCTGCTTCACAGACTCGATCGTAAAATCTTTACAACTGTTCAAATCCCCGTACTGTGGTAACTCACACTTCAAGTTACCTTCTACCGTTTCCCTCACGAACACAGTTCAGGAAAAGTACAGTATATAAACGACACCCGCAGGAGGTTTCCCCCGTTTTCTGCAATATCTGGAAGAAGATTGTTGTAAGCACGCCGGGTATATAAAACTGATTGAGCACGTCCTCCGGCAACCATTTTAAAATCTCTGCAGTCCCATTCAGAGACTTATAGCCACACTTTACAATAATAAATGCCTCACTGTGTGTTTTTCCAGGCAGAATTGACAGAAGCCACGGCGGTGGGAGGGCGAAGGCCACCCTCCCGTCCGCTCTGTTGCGATGACAGCCAGTTCGTGAGCAGAAACAGTAGGAGACAGAAGGCTAGATTTCACATTGGGTTGCTGGTTCCCTGTGGGGTATCGAGAGAGCCATATGACAATCGTGAACTGCCCCTAGCACAAACACCGACTCCAAAAGGAAGTGGCTCTCTCCTCCCCAGCGCTCTTTAATAGTCGTCTCAATGTTGGGGCTTTCTTTGACAAGCACTGATGTAGTTATTAGCCCTCAAAGCCATATATCTTATATTACAAAGCCCCATTTCTGTAACTGTATGATTTCATCTATATTTATAAAGGTATACAAAATGGACACACGATACATTTTTATTTTCACATAAACCATTTGATAGGGGCTGATTTAGTAACCTGAGGGAGGTGGAAGAAATTACTTTGCTACAAACTTCAATTTCCTCCCTTTGAAAATCACGCTCTACTTTAAATCTCCACTGGTGGGGATTCTGTGTTAAGTGTTTTACGTGTTTGTTATTTTATTGGAAAAGAAAAAAACAAAGCCCGCTTTAAGTACATGACAGGATATCTGATATCTTTAGGATTGATCAGGATTATTTTTAAAATTGATCCACAGAGAAACTGAGGTGTCCAAAAGAGAGTAACATTTCAAACCGTACAGATTATTCTTTTATAGTATATCAAATTATATATTAGATTAAATGACTTTCTTGGAAAGGTTTATGTATGTCAATCATTTTTAAGGTGCAGAGGCTGAGAAAGTCACCACGTTCAGAGACTCGTTCATTAAATAATATTCAATCGAAATAACAAAAATGTAAATGACAAAAGATAAAAAACATTTTCTATGGCAGCATTTTGGTAGTAGCAATTAGTAAAACCAATAGCTTCAGAACCTTAATTGTATTCAGTTTTAAAGAGCATAAAACACAGCCATTCTACAGAAGAAGCTGCCCAGAATGGGTGCGAATGCAAGACGATGCTCATTTCAGCTCCGCTGGGTTTCGGTGAAATGACTCAGCCCTGCGCTCTCAGCTGACAGACTGCCGTGGGTTTGTCAATGGCAGGAAAGAGAACAAAAATTAATTAATTGCATAATTCATTTCTTCTTAAAGAGACACTGGAATATTTTTTTCCCCAGACGTATTTGACAGCAGTAGTTCTTGGGGATGATTTGTTTCACTATAGTTCCTCTATACCTGTAGAGCTGATCATTTGATCCACTTAAGTATGATTACATAAAAAGTATTATTATTATTAGGGTAAGACGTTAACACCATTACACCTTGAGATTGGGTGTTGAGCTTAATCTCTGAGTAAAGCCGACAGGAAACACTGATCAGCTGTTCACTATACCTGCTACCGAGCAAACGGCTGAGCAACGCGACTTGTTCCGGAGAGAAATAACCTTTATTTGTTTATTTATTTAGCAGACACCATCTTCCAGCACAGTGTACAGTTGTTACAAAACATGCAGAATACAATATATAGTCATATACATGGTAGGTCCTGTTTAATGTGAACTAAAAACAAATTACAAAATACAGAGTGCAGTCACATCCCTAAAGCACAGACACGATTAAGCATTAGGCATAATTATTCATATTACATTTAGTGTTTATCTTTATAATTTATGACAGGAGACAAACAGCGACTGTGGTCCTAACAGGAAACAAATAAAAAAGGCATGAATCTGTTATGAGCCTTCATTCTGTGTATTTACTGCAGTACAATGGGACTCAGTTTGGCAAAGGTGTAAATAATGCATGATTGAAATGATAATGTGTTTCCCTTTAAAGGCGACTTTAAAATCCATTCCCATCTCACAGCAAACCCGAGCCATATGTTCACAGCACCACTGAACCGAGCGATTGGCCAAGCTGCTGCAGGGGGGTGCGGGGAGACAAATTCCGAGCTCTGGTCGATGAAGTATTTTCTGCGATCCGGTAAGCGTTGAAGCGTCACATCCTGAATCATCAAAGCGTCCTCCTCTGGGGTCTTTACAGCAGGGTGAAGGTTATATTTTTAAGTTGCACAATTTTTCAAAACAGAAAAATCAGATGCTTTACTCATCCACTCCTACTCACAGAAGAGTGCATTTAAACCATCCTATAATTTTAGGGACTGTAAGGAGGCAATCCGTCCTCAGGTTAAGTGACTGCTTTACAACAGAGAACTAGAAGTGTATTATTTTCAGGCTGCAGAGCTGCAAGGTCACGCAAACGTCCTGCCGAGTTCTATAAACCTCTCGTCGATGCCTTTTATCCACCACCTATTTCCTCAGCCGATTGTAACATTGTCCGCCTGCCTGCTCTGCGTCCCCGGCCCTTCACACACCCGGCAGCTGGAGCAAATGGCACTCAGCACACACCGGCCCAAGTGTGAACAGCTCGAGTGGCGGGGAGATTTCGTCAGGGCCTGCATTATTCATCTGCCTTTGGGACTGCGGCACGGCACGGCAGCAGCACTCGCAGCGCCAGGCGGCTCGGTGTCAGCAGTAATTGATACACCTGCTAATCATTAAATTACCATTACAGGAAGGGGATCGCTCCTCCTCCCTCTGGTGTTCATGCACAGGTGATCTGATGGTGCAGAAGTGACATCTTAATACCACAATACAGCCCCCCCTTCTCTGGAGACAGTTCTAAGAGCCGATGGTTCTTGCGACGCCCAAGCAGTCCTTGATAAGCTAAGCATGAGGTTTTTTCAGTGGCCTGAGAGCAAAAAAACGGCCTCTTGGACTAAGCCGGATGTTTTTAGTCTTTTTAAGAAGGTCCTTTACTCCAATCTCCATCGCGTCAAGTTCACAGTCTTTGCAGGGCCTAACAGGGATTACACGAATGTGCAATACATACAAATCTAATCAAATCAATCTGACAGGACTATCATAAGCTGCCAAGGGCTTGTTAGCTCAAAATTATATTCCTAGTTGGCTTCCTTGTCCTCATTTATAGTGTTGTTTTGATGAGAAAGAGGTTTAGTGGCCAGCGAACTTCAGCTAGCCCACATCAACATAATCATGCCAAGAACCTTAAAAACAGAACTCTGCATTTCTCCCAGCACTGGTTCAATGGTATACGCGAGTTTGAAGCCGTCGATGGCGCCCCCCTAGTATTAACGGCCTTTCTAACCACGGAGGACACGCTGATCGTGGATAAATGAAGGCTGTTTGTCGGGTACCCTGTAGGACAGGCAGTAAGAAAGAGAGCAACTTCGCCACACTGGAACTCGGTAATCAGTGTCAAACTCCAATCTGAACCGATAATAGGAAATTGAGTTAATGACCGCCCTCTTTTGTGCTGGAGGAGGTCCATAATTGAGCCACTGATTTTTGTTCAAAAAGAGAATTGATCCCCTGTCATTGCCGAGTTTCTCAGGCCTATATCCTGTTTCCAACCCTGTCAATCACAGTGGTTCTGTATCATTGGTTCCCACTTGTTTGTCAACAACAAGTGGCCTGTGAAGTGATTTGAGGAACTGCAGAGACCAGACAAGGGGGATGTAACAAGTTCCCATTACACATGGGCCTTAGTATTAAGGGGTTAGTGTTTCAACTGATGAAAAAAAAGATTCCACGAGATATTATGTATTTTTAATTGCAAATTGTCAAACACAGATCTGAGAATCTGCACCTGTAAAAAAACACTTCACAAACAACTGGATGCCTTAGAGGGACGGATGTGTGGCAGTCTGCGCTGTTGACTCCGTCTCTGAAACCACTCATTTTCTATTTCCAGCAAGTTAAGATCACGAGAACACTCGATCATTAATAATGGAAACCTGAGGGTTCTTTGCAAAATCCCAAGAAACGGAAATCTCATTTTCACTCGAGTTAAAGCAACACCCACATAAACAGAACCATTAACGGCACGGTGTAGCTCTGTGCATTTGTGTGTGAGCGAGAAACAGAGAGCCAGAGCAGAAGTATGTGTTTAACTGTTTCTAAATCAAGAACAAAATGAAGGTAAACCACTGTGGCTCCTGCAACAACAGCCACTTGTTCAAGACAAGGAATGAGTGTGTTCAGCAGTCACTAACACCCCAACAAAACACATCCCACAACACGCACGAGACCCTGCAGTACAGAAGCTGCTATGCCAGTGTTGGAAAGCTTGCACAGAATGAATCACTCAATCATACATTTAAGGTCTTCCTCTTGGCAAGGAACCTCCCCTTTGTAAGCTAAATGGCTTTATTTTAAACCAGAAAACTGCAGTTGGTAAAGAATGCAGTGCCAGCAATTACAATTGCTTTCAGGTAATGGTCGGTTACAAGTTCTGCTCACTGCTTAAAATAAATAAATCCACACACAGAAGCTTTACTGGGATCACTTATTTCCAAATAATGATCCGAACCAAACGCCAGGCACTGTGATGGACAGCAGGGTATAAGCAAGCTGCCGGAGAACACATTTGCAAATGGATCCAAAAAAAGCGCAATTGGCTCAGGATTTCACACGCCACGCCAATAAAGCTCGGCTATGATCACGACTGAAAAGTGCCCTAATGGAAACTGTGACTGAAAATAACCCTTGGGTGTGGAATGCTTTTTTGTTTATTTATTTGCCCTTTTTAGCGTCTTGCAGAAGTTGCAACTCATTTGCATGAACCACTCGGCCAATGAAAGCCAATTTGCCTTTGAGGATTTCTGTGCGGTGGATTTTTAAGAATCCACACTCTACCACTACCAATTATTGAGCCAACCTTCCCATTGCTAAATTAATTCTCTCTAGATGGCAACCGACATAGTTTTGCCTAAATCCTCATCACGGCATATGTCTCCCGTTGTCATGCCATGGAGGGCTGAGACGCGCGTGACGGAGCTTTGCTCTGGAACAGTCCTGGACCACGCTACCACCATGAACAGCAGTTATCTACACAAGTTCTCAGGCTTCGGGCTACCAGCAACCGATAAGACAATGTGTCAACTGACAACCTGTTCCTCAAACCTAATATCACTAGCAATGGCTCCGTGTTCCTGCGAGAGGAGGCTAGGTGTTTGATGGTTCGGTCCAAAACAGCAAAAGGTTTTTCTGCAGACGTGTGCAACTCGGCCGGAGGTGTTGCTCCACTAGCCACAAAAGGGCAACAACCCAGTGTAGTAATTGGGAATTTATGTTACACTGTACTCTAGATCCTTGTAAGCACTTTAGCTTACAATGAGTCTCTCTCTGCTCCCGTCAAACGATTTACACAAGTTCCAGTAAATTCTTATGCTGGCAGAATTTTTAATCATACATTCAGAAGTTCTGCTTTTTGGTACGCAAGCTCCTACTAAGGTCATTTAGAAAGAAAGGCAAACAACAATGTCCACAAACTGCATCCATGTTTGTCTCCTGCTGGAACTGCAAAAATATATTAGGAAGGAGGCAGCCAGCTGGTGCGATAATGACACGGTTCACCAGCCAGACCGGGGGCCCTGCTGAATCACCGCACAATTATCATTGCAAAACACAAAGCACACTGATCATTAGTGAGAAGACAACCGTGTCTTGGTGGCAGCTCGGGCCACATCCATCAGATTCCGCCTGTGAACAGCATTTCATGTCTACAACAATCCCATGATTATCTGCCTGGAGGAGCTTCTTGTTCTGGACCTTCACTTCAGTTCTCCGATGGCACTAATATTTTTCTTTGCAGCATTATCCCATGTGATTTGATGTGATTTCCATAAGAAATGTATTCCACTCCAAATATAGCGACTGTGAAACTCATTCAAATGTTTCATGTTACATGAGCATAGCTGACATAAATCACTTAAAGGGTGGCGATATGTTCAAGTCAAAGATACAGACCGTTTAGAAGCGTCTCTAATGTTTACGAGTGATGCTATGTGGTAGATGTTATACTTGCATCAATTTCTACGGCTCACGACCAGTCCTGCTCCACCACACTGTGATACTCTGCCCTGGGCTCCCGGTCCTGACCGCGTCGCTGACACAAAATTGATCTTCTTCCATTAGATTGTTTGACGTACGCATCCTAAATGGCTCGAGTTGATTCTGATATATTGTATCGGTACAGTAAGAACAGGAGTATAAGCAGGTCCTGGCTACTGACAGGTCTCAGAAACAGATATCACAGTGTCAGATGTTAGGCATTTTATAGCTACAATTATACAGGTACTTAAGTGTCTACTTGTAGACAACCTGTATAATTATTAAACGAACCATTTAACACAGAGAACAGATCAATTAATACAATATTCAATCCATTTTGTGGTTCATGAACCACTTTCCCTTGTAGATATACATATCATTATAAATATAAACCAGTGTATTTAACCTGCATTTCTAATAAGTGTGATAAGACACTCGAGGGAGTTGATTGTGCTAATATAATAGCAGATCCTGCAGCTGAAGGCACTTGGCTCCGGCAACCAGCAACTATGCCACCAGGATTGCCTTTATCCTGACAGACCTAAAGGATGTGTTTGTATAGCCATGCACTGTTTGAGAGGAAATCCTGCTTACTTAACGACACTTCATTCAATGACCCATCCTCAAAGCATGCAACATCTTAGTCACCTTGACATGAAAAGTGATTTTTATCAGAAGTATTAATACTGTAGAAATATAATTTCTGAATAAGGTCTTATCTGCTCCAACCGAGGAAAACATTTAACCATCAACAGCAGAGATGTTCCCGACTAATCAAACGTTATGGTATCAGCAGCGATTAAACAGAATATTTATAAACTACTGAATGTCACTCTTGTAATCTGTGGCAATGGTTATTGTGCATTGTGCAAGTAAAGAGACAATGCATTTTTAGCACAGGCAAACAGTATATGCGTGAAAAAAGATGAGATGAACACTTTAATCTAAATTGGGGCAGTTTAGGGAAATATTTTGATTTCCTTAGTTGAATATGGTGAGAAATATTTTCTATGTTGTGGGTCAAAACAGTAATATCAATTCCATAATATTGCGAATAATACTGTGAATGTAATATCTTGTACATCTCTAAACGCAGGAGCACACAGTCTGTGAAAAGGTGCCCCCAGGCAAACGCAGAACAATGCGCCGTTAAAGATGTTAAATGCCGTTCCTCATCCAATTGCTCAACTATACCGTTTCCACACCCTTAACTTTCACTCCAATTCCGGCATCCTCCAGCGCAAGAAATAATGAGATTTGAACACCGTCGCCAATATTAGCGCTGGGCTGTAATAGGATGCCTTTGGCAGTAATAACTTTTTGGGATCTGCAACTTCAGGGAGGTTACTATGGAAACCTCATGATTTCCTTACCTCTCCAGTCGGCCGCGTGCGATTGTCATCTATAATCACATCCATGGATGTGCCCAAGTCGAAAGAATCTGGACGGATATGTGACTGAGCTCTCTTGTATTTGGGGAAATTGGGGATCGTCTGTGATCCATCAAAGTGTTCAATGCAATCTGGCTCTCAAACCAGCACAAATGAAAGTATTTTTATTTTTAGTTTATTGCTGTTATTTGGTTTGCACTTTCCAGCACATATGACATCATATTTAAAGGCAACCGAGGATCTCTCTGAATAAAAAAAGCAATGTGTTATTCAGTCTGTTACAATACAACTTTTGTTTATGCAAATATATCTTTCCGATTGGTCTTTTTTTGGCACATAAGGCCTACAAACATTTATACATTCATGGTACGAAATTACAGTATTAATATAATGTCTAGACAGAACAGCCATGTGCTCAAGTCTCTAGAAGTTGGAAAGCCACATGACAATGGGGACATACCACAGTTCCTCTGAACACAAGTCTGTCCCATGCACAAAGCAAAATCATCTTCACTTTGAGGAAACAGGAAACCTATTTATAAACAACCCTATAACCACTTGTGCTTTTCAACTCACTTTGCACCCTAAGAGCTTTTCGAACACCTATTGTCAATATTAATTAAAACAACCATGATTTAACACATCCTAGAGAAACCTGCAGCGAGTCAAATACAGGTCTTCGTTCAAAGCGTGCAGCACATGCTTTAAATCAGATTAGAGATAAATTAGACGATGAAGCATTAGAATGAATAGGAACTACCTTATTGATCAAATTGCTGAAGACCGATTCACGATTTCAAATCTGTGTCTGGTCCACAGTAAATGCTAAAAGCGGGCACAATATCAATTTTTCAGATCTAACGATGCATGAAATGCCCAACAGATTGTGAAAAAAGGCTAGGGGAAGGAATATACGGTCAGAAACTGTTAAGTCCACAGAATGTTTGTGAAGTTTAGGGTTTGTCATCAAAAACATAACCCTATTTGTGTCGACAACGCTATTCCATCTGATAATAAGCAAACTGAGCAGTTTGCATAACGCAGTGAGACAATGACCCCATACACAACTCCAACGCATGACAGTCTTTGCTATTATGTGCGATTATGGTTTATGTAGGATGCATTTCTAAAACGTTCCTAATGAGTAGTAAATGCATTGTGTGAGCAAAGATCAACAGATGTCTAATCTTGTTGTGTGATCCAATGATACGTATCCACTAATTGGCGGTACTATTAAGAGAACATTTTGATTTAGCTGCACTGCACCGGTCAGCAGTCCTGTCGTCTGGTCACAATATTTTGGTTTAGCGAGTGAGTGTGGAATAATTCTTGTATGCTAAACAATAAGATGTATTCAATTCCTGTTTGACAGTTCTGTGAGATTTCTCGTGATTACAGAAGGAGACTATTGGATCCACGGTGCCTTGTGAATCATGAGAGTGACGCACCGATGATGCTATTGCAGTTTCCCGCGCAAAACATACCACTCAAGGCCTTGTCAAGACGTGTAAAAGAAATACGCTTCATCATTAAAGGGGGCAGTCTCGTTACGCTGCCTCACAACAATAGGTTTGGACACAATGAGGATATAAATGCTTAGTACTCAAGTGATTAATAGTTTCTGGTGTTTTACAATGTTGAAGAAGCACAATGGTGCTGAAGAGGAGATGAGATCGTCTCCTTAGCAATAGTCAGCTCTTCCCCATGAGCCTTGAGTTCTCCTGCCCCTCTCATCATTGCCCTCAAGCTGAAAAGGCTTCTGCCCTTCTTCGGTTTCTAGACTGCGCAGGCGCACACAGTCCTCGCTGCCGCAGATGAATGGGGAGTTTTCTGCAGCGTGGAAACCCAGGAAAAGCCACAGACACACACACACACACCGCATGAATAATATATTGAACGTGCAGCAGATACAAACACTTGGACGGGTCTCGATGCATAATTGATTTCAGCTCCATCCACAGAAAGCAAGGATGTTGTGCTCCTTTTCTGTTTTTGTAGGTCAGGATCCAGTCTGTAGTCAATGTGTGTGCGTTGTGCCTCCTTGCACGGCATAGGAACGGCCGGGAAAAGATGAAGGCTCCCAGAGGTCAGGGCAGAGATGTTATATTTAATGGATAACTACGCAGCGAACAAGATAAATGATGCGTCTGCCTTGGAAATGAACCATCAGGAATGTCTATCCCTGATTATTGGACCATAGGGTTTATTTCACCTCCCTGGCCCCTACATGCCCCACAGTCCCTGACTAAAAGCCGTGTCAGAACAGGTCAGCATTGGGTTTCGTTTCGGGACACAATGATTCAGCTCCTGAATCTTTAACAAACGTCTGGTGACGTGGACCCTACAGCCCCCACTTGGGCTGAAAGAGGGGTCTAAGGAGTGGAGGGAAATATTCTGGTGTGCTTAAATTACTGCTGACAAATACCCGATGGATCAAGCGGAGGTGGAAGGAATACTTTTAAAAGCCACACATTTTAATTGGCGGAAACACAGCTTTGATTCTTCAGCGGAATTCAGTCTTTTGTGTCGCAAACCATTTTAGATATTAACAGATTCTGGAATAATCTCCATACATTAACTTCAAAGCAGAAGTGGAACTCGTTATCTTTATCCTAAACTCTGAAGGATGTTGTGAAACAGCTCTCTTACAATTAAATTTCAATGCCATGTGGAACGCAACAATGAGAGTATAATCTGATGAAAACCACAATGGCTTTCTTTTTTATAGGGCCAAATGCGTTTATAGTGTATTATCGGCAGGGAAGAGCAATTTTCAGTCTCCCCGATAGTCTTTCTTGCGAGATGAAGATGTGTGTGCCCCGATTGTGTGAGCCACATTACACA
This sequence comes from Amia ocellicauda, assembly GCF_036373705.1. NCBI lineage: Eukaryota > Metazoa > Chordata > Actinopteri > Amiiformes > Amiidae > Amia > Amia ocellicauda. The sequence continues at coordinate 34,682,534 of NC_089862.1, read as the reverse complement.
ACTCACATTTCTCTCATTCAGGTATTTGCTGCAGCACTACAGCACTGAGACTGCACTGAAGCACTGTTGCTTGATACAGATGATTCGCCAGGCAGCACTAATGAGCCGTGCTTAAAATTTAACAAACAACAAGGTGTGGCATTTTCCCCCTTTCAATTTATTCTTAGAAAAAATACGATTGCTTTGTGATGGCGAAAACAAACCGAGACATTTCCATTATGTGGTTGTAGGTGGAGCCATTTCAAGTTCAATTTCAGGGTAGTGTTCAAAAGTTACATGATAAAAGTAATGCAAACCAAAAAATACAATAATCAGGAAGTGTGAAAAGACTATGAATTGCTGAAGCCATGAAAACACTGATGTTTGTGTTCTGGGAATTTACTTCAGCTGAATCAAGTGGACGAAAATCATGCAAAGACAGCTGAATAAAACCGAATCCACAAAAATGTCTTAAGTGTGCACTTACACAGGATGCACACACCAAAATAGCTGCTTCAGACGGTTTGAGTTTTGTGTGTAGATGTCCAAGCACTGCACATATTGTCCTCTCTTTCATACCGGTGCTAAAAATTGAATGTACCTGCACGTGGAAACGGAGACTGACAAAACCACAGGCATGAGAAATTGAGGCTGTTGTGTAATTAATGCGGCGATGATTTTTGTGCCGTGTTGGAAGGGTAAACCAAATGAGATGGAGAACAGAAGTTGAAAATAAATCGATGACCCTGCATTGGGAAGGGCTCAATGACTCATGTTTGTTTCGCCGAGGCGGGTGGGAAAGTAGGGGGATTTATTCAGCCGGTCTCCACATCCCCTCAAAGAAGTAACTTCAGCTTATAGACCTTCTCCTGCACCACTCTGATTGTGGGGCGCTGGGCTCTCGCTGTGAGAACGGATATAGTGTGCTCACTTCCCAGCAGCTGCCTAATTCCGCATTCGGTATTCAGCGTCGGATTAAACACCCTTCTCTTAATGTTTTGTCAAGAGGGAAGCAGTGTAAATCTAAAACACATAAAAACAGTAAGGCACATTAGGCTAACCCACGGATCCCAGACACAAGTGGCTTTCCCAAAGGCAACGGACAGAGAGAGCGGGTGGGAAACATTGACTGGCTGCTGCGCCGCAATGGCCTCTACTCAGTGGGCTTCCGATATGTCCGCCCACACTGAACGATTTGAGCTCCATCCCCTGCCCTTAAAAGATCGGCAGTCATTGACTCATTAGAGCTAATGAGGTATAAACAGGGTCTGGCCAGCCTGGGGAATTGGGTAGAGCCAAATGACAGCACAGGATCTCAGGTCTTTTATACATGACAGAAAATGACAGATTGCGAAAGGGAGCTCATCCTGAAACAAATAATTTTGCATCTTGCATTGTACATTTTGCATGTAGTAAACCCCAACTATTTTCAACCTTGAATAAAGCTTTGTGTGACACGGAGAGACCGGGCTCCAGCTGCATTCTATATTCAACCGTCAAACGAGCGCCGAGCTCCCCGAGGCACGTCTTGTTTGTTTGCTTCTACTCAGTTATGTAAATCCTGCCACACCATTCTTCTTCAGCAGATAGACTCCTCTCACTCTGGTCGTGAGTCACTCTCTGGCTGCAGCTCAACGGCACAAGGTTACGGGACACGTCGTAAACAGTTATCAGCCAGTGGCTTTCCGAAGTAATGAATTAAGAAAAGGGCTTTATTGCATTCTGTGAACTGGGTTTCAGTGAGAGCCAAAGTCTTTCACCTCCAGGCAGATGATTAAACACTATACTCCTCTTCAAGCACCATTTTCATGCAGGGGAAGCGCTTGTAAAAACCTTTATCAGCTATTTCCAGAAAGATGGTTAATTCCCATCTTCTTGAGTCCTGACATTCAGCTATTTCAGACAGGAGGTCACCACTCATACTAAAGCAAAGGTGGTTCACGGTATGGGGTAAAGGATCTGTTTTTGACCAGATATTTACACATCGTACGCATTCACGCAGCAGGTGCGCCCAACGAATACACCCAGATCAGCAGACTGATGTATTTACACATTTCCGAGTCGCTCGAGGCAAATATTACAGGTTCAGAAAAAAACTAAAAAAAAACACTTCTTCCCCTCCGTCATCTACAGAATTCATTCTTTGACAGAGGCTCCTTGTACCATATAGTATTTAGAGGTTTGTGTACAAGCATCTTCATCATTAGAGGACATTTCAGCTCGGATTGCTAGTGACTAAATGCAGAAGAATATAGTTAGACGGAAGAATGCAGGGTTGTCAACATGAAAACCACGCACATGCAAATTCATACGGATAACACCCACACTGAAAACCTTCAACATGCAGTTCTGCAAATATTCAATTACTTATTTCAGAACCCTGTATTAATTTACAGATGCTGCCCGAAAGATTTCTCCCAGTGCAAGGGTTGACTGTTTTTAATGAACGAAAGTAAACAAAATGGCCCATGATGACCCACTGACCCTGGGCAAGAAATGTGTAACTAATGAGAAACAAAGAACAATCTAGTATTTTCAGTCTACACAGTATTGATACGAAGTAATTGACATTATATTTTGTTGGGAATTTAGGAAACTGGATTTCCTTGTGCGAGTCAAATGACTTATTTGAATATCATGGGGAACAACCTTCGGTGCAGTACGTCTTGAGTGCAAGGTGGGAATTACAGGGGTGGTTTTCCCTTTGCATACGATGAGTGAATGATGTGCGTCTGTTTACAGTCAGTGGTGGAAAGTCATTTTCTTCAGTACGCAAAAATTGAAGAACAAACAAGGGGCTATTTGTCTTTTCCGATGTGATAACATAACCACGGTTTAACACCGTGAACAGCGGATTTTAAACACTGATGGCGGGTGAACCCCGATGTTAACATATAAACTAATTATATTCTCCTCCTTTTTAATCATTTAACATCGGCGGCAACTGGCTCCTTCCTTCACCAACAACCACTCCACACCAAGAGGGAACAATCAATAAAGCTCAGCCGATTTAAATCCTGTGGAGGCCTGGGGAATTGAATGTGTAGCTGTACAGGGAACGGCAAGCCACAAGATGGATGAGAGTCATGGCTTAGCATTCACACGGTGTGCGTGACTTGAGCTGGGGGCTGGTTTGCGATACACGGCAGATTACGCTGTACAGAGGCGAAGCGGCCCATACAGTGGGTGAAAAAAGTATTTGATCCCCTGCTGATTTTGTACGTTTGCCCACTGACAAAGAAATGATCAGTCTATAATTTTAATGGTAGGTGTATTTTAACAGTGAGAGACAGAATAACAACACAAAAATCCAGAAAAACGCATTTAAAAAAAGCTATAAATTGATTTGCATGTTAATGAGGGAAATAAGTATTTGATCCCCTATCAATCAGCAAGATTTCTGGCTCCCAGGTGTCTTTTATACAGGTAATGAGCTGAGATTAGGAGCACTCTCTTAAAGGGACGATGGACGGGGCCATGTACCGTCAAATCTTGGGTGAGAACCTCCTTCCCTCAGCCAGGGCATTGAAAATGGGTCGTGGATGGGTATTCCAGCATGACAATGACCCAAATCACACAGCCAAGGCAACAAAGGAGTGGCTCAAGAAGAAGCACATTAAGGTCCTGGAGTGGCCTAGCCAGTCTCCAGACCTTAATCCCATAGAAAATCTGTGGAGGGAGCTGAAGGTTCGAGTTGCCAAACGTCAGCCTCGAAACCTTAATGACTTGGAGAGGATCTGCAAAGAGGAGTGGGACAAAATCCCTCCTGAGATGTGTGCAAACCTGGTGGCCAACTACAAGAAACGTCTGACCTCTGTGATTGCCAACAAGGGTTTTGACACCAAGTACTAAGTCGAAGGGGTCAAATACTTATTTCCCTCATTAACATGCAAATCAATTTATAACTTTTTTGAAATGAGTTTTTCTGGATTTTTGTTGTTGTTATTCTGTCTCTCACTGTTAAAATACACCTACCATTAAAATTATAGACTGATCATTTCTTTATCAGTGGACAAACGTACAAAATCAGCAGGGGATCAAATACTTTTTCCCCTCACTGTAAGGGACATCTGCTTTATTGGATTTCATATTTTCATCAAATTGTGGACATGCAGGGCTTTCTTTGTCGAGTTTGTGGGCTAAAGGTAAAATGCTTAAGATCGTGGCATGTCGCTGTAATTGCCTACCTTCACTATTGTGCAGGTGTCGACATTTTGTTACTTTGCAAAGGTTGTACGACGGTGGGCGGTGTTGACATGCCCCAAAATGGATGTATCCCCAATCACACAAAGAGAGGATGCCAGGGTATGACAAATTACATTTAAAAAGTACACTGAGGCACTTAATACAGGTCTTAAGAATCTTTCTGGGGGGAAAACACACAAACGAAAAACAACTTCACTGCGATGCTGAAGCGAAGGTCACTATAAACCTTCTCAGGCACTGTCATGGATCGTTACCCCGGTCTGCAACGACAGTATAATACATTTTCCACAAACACAGTACAGTGCAGATCCCAGATTCATAAAAAGAATAGGTAAATTAATAATAGAGGTCATGAACCTATACTAATAAAGTGCATTTCATCACGGCTAAGGATGTCCCGGTGCATTACTCGAGTCCTCCAAAAGGACAGATTAAAAGATGGCAGGAATTCGCATATTAAATTGCTTCCCATTCCTCAACCCGCTCTGATCTATTGACTGACTGTTAAGTGTGATATTTAGAGGCTTTCAGGCAATAAAGCAAGCGATGGATTAAAAAAACAAACAAATTACTGGCTCTCATGCTTTCATAAACTAATCATCTTAGACAGATTCAATTTTACACCTCTCTATGTACAATAAGCAGCATTCACGCACTTGGCTGGTTTGGCGGATGTCTGTAATGCTCAGAGGCACCGCAGTAAAAGCTGTAAACCAGTTCGAATAAGAATAAATTTTATGTTCTCGGAGAATACAAAACCTGTCGTTTGAAATCAACCAAAAGCTTTACTCCCTCCTGCCACACAGACTATACAAATAGAGGCCTAGCATTTATTTTTATGTAGATCTTTTAAAATGTGTCATATATAGATAAAATATGAAGCCTTCACTGCACTTGAAAGAAAGCCTATTTAGTGTAGTTGTGCTCTTGAAAAAGATGCACAATGGGGTCCAATTTGAAGTCAGTCAAGTGTACGCGGTCTGTGCTTAAGCAGAGTATCCACACAACATTTCTTATATGTTGGGGTCTCTTTTATTATTACAACTGAAGACATCTAAATCCAATTAGCTTCCCACAGCAAAGAGGAAACAGTTTTATCTCCTGTGCACTAGACACACTGCGGCACAACATACACTTCCGATGATAACAATCCTGAATCTTGCCTTCCGAGTCCCAGGGCCTGCAGATATCTCTGGAAGTGAAGGATGGCACCATGCTGATAGTCTCAGACCTTTGTTTTAGCACCGGTAAAGATTATAGCCTATCCCCTGTGTGATAGCTGATAACCAACCTGTCACAGAGTAATATGGCATGGTTTTTCTGGAATACATCACATATGTACAGTGCAGTTAAAGCGTCTCTCACCTGGTAAACAAAACCTGCACTTTGTTCATGTTGCCCTTCCAATTTCACTGCTGTTTTTTCACCGCTATATATCTTGTCGAGTGCAAGAACATATTTCTAACAAATGGGTTTCTTCTGGTGACGTGCCGCCGGTACAACACACTGCCTGATAAAATCTATCAAGAATAACAAGACACTACAAGCAGAGATGCGGACTTGCCAGCATATGAGAAGAAAAAACGATGCTAATGAGATCCTGAGACAGAGCAAATGCATACGGCATAGAGTCGCAGTGTACGGCAAAAGCGAAGGAGAATTCATCATTGGAAATGGGTTTCCACTAATGACTCACAGACTGATAATAATATTTCACATCAATATTCAATATTCTGTGCATTTTATTTGTAAATATCACCAATCTCATCAGTTTTACATTCAGAATAGTTTCTGGGGAATGTCTCACACAGGTCAATATAATTACGCATTTATTTATTTTTAACCATGCCATAGGGAATGGTTCTGCAGCCAATTGTTATACAACACCAAATATTATAATTTAAAAGTCACTGTGTAAATAGTGTGCAAACGGAAATACTACAGTTTTAATTGATCTTCAACACGTGCTGTAATTGCCTCAAGGGACCCATTTGAGCATACCACCACCACAACAAAAGCATAATCATGCACACAATTTCGGCCCTAAAACAATTGCCTTTGCCAACCAACCAGCAGGTTTTTTAGTTGTGCAATTCACTGAAAAACTGGACAACGATTACAGAACCCAAGCACTGTATTCCCTATAGAAACCAAGAGGTGTTGGCCAACCAAAAAAAAACTAGGAAGTTCATCAAGATTCCATACACTTTGGATTGCAGTACAGATTAATGTACGGGAAGAACAGTAAACACAGAACAATAAGTTGCCGTCCCTATGTGAGGCAGCGTTCACTGGCAAAGGTACACATTTGGACGCAAGCAGGGGTGGTTTCTCTTTCTGTAGGTAAAGAAGCACCTGCCCACACGGCAGCACGACCCACACCCTCGCAATAACACATGACGGTCTCATGTACACTATAATTTAAAAAAGCAGTTGAAAGGATTAGCGGCGGAGCAAATTGCCAACATCGCCATGTTGCCACTCCTCTGCCACCTACATCAAGTGATCAATATGGCCGGGAGCAACCTCTCCATGCTCAATCCTCCGCACCGTGTGAAGCTATTTTTATCACGGCAAAGGGAAAGCTAATTCAGTGCAGGAGAAACAAAGGAGCTCACAGTGTGGGACAGTGTGGGAGATCCAATCCATACTGGAGATGGAAATTATAAGGCATCCTTCTAGACATCCCCCCCAACAGAGAAAGAAAAACAGTTCAGCACAGCACTGCAGGCAATCTGCATGTAGTTAATCTACAACCATAATTCATTTTTAATTGTAAATCTAATTAGAACAGTTTGTTGCTGAACCAAATACTTCTATCTATAACTTAATCATGATAGACTTGACCATTAACACAAATTGTTTGAATATAGAACACGAGATGGTGTTAATATTGAAATTGATTGATTTTTGATGATTTTTCTTTCTTTTCTGTATCTTATTATTTCTAAAAGGCATTAAGCATATAAAATGTTGCAGAGATTTTACATACAATGAAGCATGAACAATTCTGGAATAAAGAGAATACTCCTTTGTCAATATGCAGGTTTACCCGATTCATTTAGCACTGTAGTTCCTTACTATGATAAGATGAGCCATCAGATCTAAGTTATACAAATATCTGTCCCATTGCAATCAGTGCAGCCCAGTCCCGGGGTATTCCCTCTCCACTTGGGTGTCTTTCGAACAGCACTCCCCTACACGCCTAATTTTCTTCTGTGATGAATAGTCTGCTACAGATCGCAGCCTCGAGGTATTAAAACAAACAGTTAAAGATTCAGTGCCAAAGGAACACCAGGGTGAAAATCGGCAAACTTGTTGTTTTGTGAAACTGCAATGAAAGTCAGTGTGGTCATACATTTTTCACACTGGACTACTTAAAACCCTCGAAGGATCTGCTAGGATAGCATGTGGAGTTAAAGAGAAAAAAGTAATTCAGACTTGGACTAAAAGTTTGTTTGAAATGTGGCTTTCAGAAGTTTTACTTCAAATCTAGGCTGCAACAGGGATGTACTGTAAACTGGAGATTGGAAAATAAAATGTGGAAAAACACATAATTGCAGTTAGTGCTTTGGACTGGTCAATACAGCTTTAGATAGTCCAGTCTGACAACATTTCTATGTAACGTAAGGGAAATACTATTATAGAAAAGATTGTGACCAAAAACACAATGCAAGTGTTGTAGTTTGCAGTCCTAGTGACTAGGGAAGTAGATTATATCAATTCCTCCCTTTGGAAAACTCTGTAAAATGCAATGTTGCAATATTGGGCTGACATGTACCATGACTGACCATCTTTCTCTGTTTATTAGTACATACACTACTTTGAGTTTGCAGATTCGAGGCCTGCAAGCCCTTGAAACAGAGCCTTCAGTTTATGTGAGAGTTACCATATTCCCGCTGCTCTCCAAAGATAAACCAACGATCTAGGCAGAGATGTATTTATTCCAGGAAAGTGTGTGCACTGTTTATTTATGTAAATATAGCGGTGGGCACTGAAAATTATATATATCACTGTATTCTGGATGTTACAGGCAGCATTTAACAGACTATATTTCACAATATATGTGTATTACGATTAATTATATTTTCTCTACTGTTATATAGTGCAATTGAGTGGGTGGGGGGAGGGCAGAGCTCATTAAGAACTAATGACTTGAGAATTGGCACAGTTAAACACTTTTCCTGAGCCATTTTATTTATTGCATACCGGGCGCCGCACAATGTTCTATTTAATGCACCTTAAACAGATCTGGTTTATAGTTTAACAAGATCGGGATGAAATGTGGGAACGTATGCACGCAGTGTCGAATATCAGCTCAGTAACACCAATCTCTTCTTTTTAAGGTCTCCCTAGAAAGTTCAAAGAGATTCGTCCAATTTGCACAGACCTTGACAGATAAAAGAAAAACATCACCCATGATTATTATATCCTGGATATAAGATACCAACACACTGTTGAGATAATAAAAACACAGCACAAAGTCGATAGATACATATCCCCTCCCGTCATAAACTTATCAACACAAAAGCACTTAACACACACACCAGTCACCAGTCAGTCTCTGCTGACAAAAATACAACCTGTTGTGAGTTTGCAGCCTCATGCCTCCTCCGCACCTCAGTAAAAATAATGAGTTTCTCTGGGAAACCACTCCTGTAGAAGAGCGTCTCATTCCACTTTTTACAGTCTCCAGTTTGCTTTACGGGATTAAAACATGACAGATTAAGTAAGGATTAAAGAAGGTTTCTGCTTTGTTAGCTCAAGTGCCAATATGTCCGCTTTAGCCATGAAAGCAGTCGAATCTGCACAACAAACTGCCACAACCAGACAGAAAATTCTTCACAATCCTAGGGCCAGTCACTCCAATTTAAAGATGGATTTCCTGTTTTAGAGTAAAGAAAAACCAATGACATATGCCATGCTGTCAAACTCTGAAGCCGGACACACTGCAGTATCACTGATGCGGTTTTTGCTGCAGCAACATCCCCAAAGTGCTGACTGTTGACAGCTCCAATCTGGAAGTTACAAAAATAGTCCATGAAACAAACTTGCAAAATGTGGAATGGTTGAGCGCTTGCGGATACATCCAGCACCCCAAGACAAATCAAAGGTGCGTTATTTGTGGACTGCGTCTGATCGCTTTGAGAAGGAACACAATTCTCAGATGAATGCTGGATTTCAGTGCTTCATCACCACAGATATTACTGTTCTATTTCTATTTCAGTTTAATATTGAAAATAAAATGTCAGTATTGGACTTGGGTATGGATATTTGTTTTGATTTTATTCTGTACTGACTGCCTTCAACCTGACATTATTTTGGTTGAATAATGAAATCCACATCGCAACGTGCCAAACATCAGTCAGTGTCCTACCACATCTCCATGGATCAGTACAGCTGCGTACAGTGGACGTCACTGGCTTACAGCTTATTTTGAAGTCACAACTCAAACCCCTCACGCACTGTTGTTTGGATCTTTTTAATATTATAACGCATGCATTTTTTACTACCTTCAGTTTTAATGGCTGTTGCTATTTATTTATACCATTCTTGCCAGCCGGCTTCCTGCTTCTTCTGAAGAGTCCCAGAAGCCTCTTTGAACAGAAAAAATGTTTTGATGTAAGAAGCAAATCGCACAAGGTTGTTTTTCCTTTATATTTAGGCTGCCATTGGCAACATTTGTTCATTTTGGAGTAGTAACCTAACCAACTCCTGCCTCCAAGCCCCACACTTCCCTCTTCAAATGTAACCGTGGATTAATACCTTACTTGTAGACTCTTCTTGCTTTTATTGAAGGCTGCCGGCAAAATCTTACATTGCATATACAGTCAACAAATCTCAAAGTCTGTGGCACAAAGAAAGCAGACATAACCAAGTTAGGGTACAGGGACTCCAAAAATAACGTTTCTCTTACAGAAGGGCTAAACAAGCTGAGATCGCTACTCCAGGAACTTATTTTTTAAATGCTTTATGTTGCATTCTCCTGAATAAACAGACATTCCCCCCAAATGCTTCGTTTCTAAATTCCCAAACACACACACTAATCTCTGGGATGCAGTTGTTGCATATCTCAAGTAGTATGTTGCCAAGGAAAGTTACAGAAACAGACATTTCAAACACCTTACACTTGTGCACCTACACAGCCAGAACTCCTAAAAGATGAGATGAGAGTGGAAAACAATGGGAAGGACGCGAGCAACAGACTGACATCAAACCCCTGCTAAATTCGACCAGACCTCTTCAATAATCTGATGCTTTCTTTCGTTTGCCAGAGACTAAATACAAGCCGTCCACATTAGCGTCTGCATTGGGCTCTAATCCGTTCGCGTCTGTTCCACTTCAGACTTGGATTTACGTGGCGAGTGTGTGATCTCCACGCTGTGTGCCCCGGTGGCTCATTGTAATATAGCTCTTTACGCCCTTAACTCCTACATTTGTAACAACACACTGTACTGTGAAATCACCCTGTGTGTCGAGGCTGGAAAATCTGCTTTCAGAGAGACCTGATTTCATCCCACGTAATCCAGTAGGAAAGCTGCAAAACCTTAGCCAGGTGGGCAGCGCAAACAGTCCTGCGCAGCGCCAGATTTCTGAGGAGGTGGCGATGCCCAGATCCCGTGACGTCCTGCAGATGAGGTAAGGAAGCTGGCACCGGTAGTTTTGGACGGCGAACCAAATGGAAGACATGGCACAGGATTAGCTGTCAAACTGAAACGAATGTCTCATCTGCCAATACAATGTAATGTCTATCCAAGCAAAGTTTCCTCCAAGGTAAGACATCTCCAGAGGGTCTGCTGTTATGAAGTCCAGAGGAGAGAAGAAATGCAAAGGGGGAATTATATAGCATCGTGGGTTGGGGCAGAGGTAAATTAGGGATTCCCACGGAAGCCAATCCATGCTTTGATCAATCTGCCCGGGAGGAAGGGAGGCCACTCAGGCTTTTGATTGTAAGAGCCACGGTGCACTCAGGTAGTCGGATAAACAAAAAGGACCTGACCTCACTAATGGGTCTGACCCTTGTGAGGCAGTAACCCGTGCGTTTGTGCTGCCGGGACCTCACTGGCACCTTCTCCCGGTGTGCTGGAGATCTGGCAGCATCTTCACAAAGCTGAAACATGTATGAATGTTTACAGTATTGCACACTGATGGTAGGGAAGCTGGGGTGCGGTGAAATATCTGCGTATGAAACATCGGCATCAAACAGCTTCTTTGGGATGGATGCTAAATCAAGCTGATGTGCTGACGAGTAATAGTCTCCAAAAGCCCTGTGCGTATTTCACTAGTTGTCAGGCAGAACATTGAAATCACCTGTGGGTATTCATGAATATTTATACGGTGTTTAACGAGCTAGATATTTCAGGTGTAAGGACATTAAAGGCACATAACAGATAGGCTACACAATAGTCTATACTTCTGACACAAACTCTGCGGTAAGCATTCCCACTGCATAGCCTTGTGCTAATAAAAATGGAATTGCCCACACTGACCTGACAGTGAATCCTATTTGTGGTTCCCTCTATTCCATTAATACAAACAGTGCTTTGTAATCAAAACATTTTAATGAATTTAGTGCACTAATAAAAGCTGTCAGACTGCAGGAGTCAAGGAGCAAAGTCCCCCGTGGTGTGAAGACGTGCGAGCGCGGGCTTATTTAGGTCTTCCCAGTCTGGCTTTACAGAAAGACCGTTTCTTCTAAATAGACAAGAACTGTGGTGGCAAACGGTTTAACTGCAGCCTTTATAAACCCAAATATGTTGTCCAACATTTGCAGCAATTCATTTAATTTGAAATCATAGGAGAAACCAGCCAATCACAGAGCAGCATTTCCACACATTCCTATAGCTCTTATCTTGTGTATAAATGTTATCCCGTGCAAGACATTATCAGTACTTAAAAATGAATCATGCTTAGCAATACCATTCCTGCACCACACCAGAGCAACTGTTTACTAACAACGTTTCAGGACACTTACATGCTACTAGTGGTACAAGTTTCATAGGATGGACCTTTGTTTTAATAAATAGCTGCGTTACGTTTTACTGGCATGAAAACACAACACAGATCGGCTACTGTATGTCTGTTATGGCGGATCATGGACCAAACCATTTTTAGATGGGGCGCTGATTGTTATATTTAAGAATAATACATGTATTTTTCCTCTAAAGTTATTTGTGCTTCTAATCCTTACATGTGTGAGATTAATAATCAGTTAATATGTTGTGTGAAGTGTCTCTTACTGTATAATAGATGACCTTTCACACAGTTTGCACCCAAACTGCACAAGACGGCATCAAGAAGAGACAACACTCTCCACACGACACATTAACTTCTATTTAATGTCAGCAAATGCAGAGTCTCACTGTGATTACCAAAATACACACACCCAGACTTCCTGGAAATGAAGTCAACGCCACAACTTCTCAAATACGGTGAAAAGAAAAACTGGTTTTGACCCTTCGTGAAACACACTTCCTTGTTATGCTAGATATTAAGCCTTACTTGTTTGTTGTTTATCCAACTGGGGAAAGGGAGCTGCTTTGATGCCAAACACATTTGCTAACAGTATTTATTAACAGCACTTTCTCAGTCACAATACAGAATTCATTACATGATTCCCACAGTAATTAATCATGAGGGACGAGAGGAATTGGTCATCATAATATTACAGTGTTGATTAATAGGAGAGCCCAAATATATTGCACAGAATCAGATTACCATAGCAATTAGATAACGGATAAAGTAGCACACAATAAATGAATAAATGAAAAGCCAGATCTGCAAACGTGTTTCTCCTCCAGTGAGAAACAAATGATCCAGGTCAGGACTGTGATTCACCGATACGTTTTTAACCCATTTCTTATGTCTCCTATACCTATCAAGGTCTAAACCACTATGGGATCCTTACAGTATATCAAATAACTGACAATTTGGGCTACAATCATAATAAATAACTTTGTGATGGGTCCACTGAGAAACAAAACAATCTTTCTAATACCCCTTAAATGGCAGAGATTAAAAAAATTAAAGACTCCTATAATGTGTGTATTTATCTTTCTGTTTTAATGCGCTCGTGTGGGTTGCTTCTTATGCATCGAAAAAACACATGGAAGCGAATGTTATAAATAAACATGTGCTTTCTTCTGTATAGAAAATGCCTTTATGCCAGATTTACAGTCCGTGCAATCCTGCCTCGACCCCCCACCTCCGAAAAACATCAAAGCAATGACGCTGCAGTCACGTCTACATCTCTGACCCCCGATGTGGCCCTGGGACTTAGATGCCTGACAGATCTTTCAGGCATTTAGGGGGAAAATGTCAAATCATAAAGCCCGCATTCATTAGAGGACACGATTTGGAGGTGGGGAGGGGGGCTGGATGAGTACTATGACTCACAGCCTGGGCAAACCGCTCTTCACTTCGTCCTCAGCTATGCCGGGAGCGTATCTGTCTCTCTGACGCTCTGTGTTCTCTGGTCACCCGTCTCCCTCCGCTCACGGGTCGCCCCGACTCTCAGTCTAACACAGACATTCCCTGCCTGCATTGCTTTAAAGGGATGTGCAATACAGTAACAGTTTCAAATGCCACGCAAAAACATCCCAGTCCAGCTCCAGGGAGATGTTACAGGCTGGTGACGAATACCTCATCTTCCCTGAAGGTAAACGTTCGGGAGGCTGAGGGGAATTTTACCGTTCTGATGTTTGTATTGGGATGTGTAAGTAGCATTTTACTGGATGTGTGGCCAGATTTATGAACAATTCAAGCAGGTTTAATAGTCATACAGACAATGACAGTGAGTGTTATTCATCTGGATGACTTAAGACTAGAAAATAAGTATTTTGTATTGGTTTGTGGCTAAACCTGATCAAATCAATTATGCTCCCTCTCGTCACACGCGTAATTGGACACCTGTGTGCTTACAGATCTCGGTTTAGTTTGACTGCTCTGACTGACACAGTTATCCGCTTGGCAGGTGGGTCTGACAGGCCTCTGTGAGAGCGGACACGGTTCTCCTTTACACATCTGCCTTAAATATAAACACCGCAAAAGAAAATCGAGTTTATTATTCACTGATGAAGAAACAACGCTATGAATCTGATTACTGCTGATAACAACAACAACAAAACTGAATCAAAGTATCAGTTCAAAAGGCTCTTGTCCCGCAGTCGAAACACTAACCACTCAATCTTGTACAAATGATGCGTCCAGGTATTTTACTGGCAAAAGGATTCACTTCAGCACATAAACACGGAGCCTCGGCCTGCTGGAGGCCGGGTGACTGCTCTCCTAACAGCACCGACACAAATCTGGAGAATGCACTCTGGTACCGTCTACAGTCGTGTTGCGCTCAGAGCACACCAGATAATGCAGCAAAGACTCTTACATCACCACTAATTCTTACTAGTGCACGTCTGTTGTTGACTCCCATTTCGATTTTAATCCCACTAATGACCATTCTATTGCCTAAGGTTGTTTTTGTCATTAAAACCTCTGCAATATTTTCACTATTAGGAATGCTGTTCTGTTGATTATGAGACTGACTCCACTGAAGTAAACCGTGTGCCACCTCTATACTGTTTTTCACCCCTGACACCAAACTAAATCATTGTTTTCCGATTCTCTGTGACTCACACTCTGACTGCAAGCAAATGATGGCAGCTGTCCTGTTCAAAGCAACATGCAAGGCAAAACAGGCCATAAGTGTGCGTCCTGCTATAAACAGCTGACTCGAAGCAAAGGAACTGTGCTCACAAGCAGCCTCACTGTGTGAGCTTTTTGAAGCTGGCAGGAGTCATCTGCATCAATGACACTGGAGAGGGGAAATGCAGTGCAATCCCAAAGTACAGGGAATATCCTTGAAAATGCTACCTCACTTAATGTTCCTGTGCAGGACGGGCTTATGGAGTAAATCCACATCAGAATGCACTTTATTAGCAGTAGCAGATGCTGGATAGCGCTGGTTTGGTGCTGAGGCTGATCTCTCTCCTATGGAAATGTCATATGAAGGGTAGCCTCATCCGGCATGTTGTTTTTCCTATCCTGTTAGTAGTGACGACAGCCAATGAGATTACAGTATCTGCTCCATATCTCCTGATAATAATGCTTTTTTTTTCTCACGTTTTTTAAGTAAAATATTCCATAATTCAGACCAGTCGTTAATTACTCACAATCCCACTAAAATCACACATCATCGAGCACTATGGACGCGGTGGCTGCAGGGGAAGCAGCGGCCGTTTGCGGCTACACACAGCGGCTGCAGGAGCTCATCGGTCGGGTCCAGAGCGAAGTGCGTCCCGCTGAAGCGCAATGGAGGCAGCAGAGCTGGAGCGGCACATTCCCGAGCATCACAACTGCACAAAAGCCACATGTCCACATACAGACACATACATAAACACACACACATTTATAAATGCATACAATGTGTCAATGTAACGGCAGTGCGCTCGGATACATTGTGGCGGCGCGCCGGTACCTGAGTGGCCTTGTGGAACTGCTTCTTCAGGCCGGCCACGGACATGGCTGTGCTGGGCTGCGGTGTGTCCGGCGCGGTGTCCGGGGCTGCGGTGTGTCCGGCGCGGTGTCCGGGGCTGCGGTGTGTCCGGCGCGGTGTCCGGGGCTGCGGTGTGTCCGGCGCGGTGTCCGGGGCTGCGGTGTGTCCGGCGCGGCTCTGGGGCGACTGGCGCTGCGCGGGGGGTCGCGGAGACTCGGTGCGACACACGCCCGTGACGTCACTGGCCCGGACCCGCCCCTTAAAGGCGCAGACAGCGCGGATGAGAGGCAGGACTGCGGGAGATGCGGGGTTTGAAACGACACACGCATCTAGAGCCGCGCACTACTGCACACAATGCACGCAGCTCAGCTCGGTGTGTCCCTTCTGTCCGACTGCACAATCCAGCCTACAGACCTCAGTTCGCCTTCAGAGTCTCATAAGAACATAAGACAGTGTCCAATCGAGAGGAGGCCATTCGCCCCATCCTGCTCGTTTGGTGTCCATTAATAACTAAGTGATCAAGGATCCTATCCAGTCTGTTTTTGAATGTTCCCAAATTGTCTCTTCAGCCACATCGCTGGGGAGTTTGTTCAGATTGTGACGCCTCTCTGTGTGAAGAAGTGTCTCCTGTTTTCTGTCTTGAATGCCTTGAAGCCCAATTTCCATTTGTGTCCCGGGTGCGTGTGTCCCTGCTGATCTGGAAAAGCTCCTCTGGTTTGATGTGGTCGATGCCTTTCATGATGTTGAAGACTTGGATCAAGTCCCCATGTAGTCTCCTCTGTTCCAGGGTGAAAAGGTTCAGGTCCTCAGTCTCTCAGTAGGACTTTCCCTTCAGACCTGGAATAAGTCTGGTTGCTCTCCTCTGAACTGCCTCTAGAGCAGCGATATCTTTCTTGAAGTGTGGAGCCCAGAACTGTCCACAGTATCCAGATGAGCTCTAACTAGTGCATTGTACAGTCTGAACATCACTGCCCTTGTTCTCAATTCTACACTTTTAACAATATACCCTAACATCGTTTGCCTATTTTTATACGTGCAGTAATAATTGCTCTTACAAACACACCAAAATCGTCATCGACATGTGTTTGCTGCAATGTATTTAATGATGCATTAATAATGTGTAAAGTTGAAACTATAGTTCATTATATTTCTACTTTGTTCACATTACTATAAATTGTAAGTGAAAAGTATTCCTACCCTGCATGTGAAACAGTGCTATTGTTTGGTTTAATATATCATGTTCATTAAACTACACTTATTTATCAGTTATATATTTTCTGTGTCCACCGATTCAGCCCAGGAGAAACCAGAGAGTCCAGGTGGATGGACAGAGGAGTCGGGACAAGGGTGTGGGAAAACATTTGACTGACACGCAGGTGTAGTTGTAGTCATACCTGGTCCTGGAAGAGCCCCTGCCCTGCTGGCTTATGTTCCAACCGAGCTGTCAATTACTTAATTGAACCCTCAATTTAAGTTATAATCTGCTTCGATTTTACTTTTAAAATGTTGTGATCTAAAAAGTTGGTTCTTTAACTTTATACAATTTTACACTTAACTTAAAACCCCTACCGTTTAAAATCATTAAAAGGCTCTGATTTAGGACATTATTAGTTCAATTAATGGTTCAATTAAGCAATTGAGAGCTCGACTGGAAAAAAAATCAGCAGGGCAGGGGCTCCTCCAGGACAGGGTTGGGAAACACTGCTGTAGACAAACCCAGTCCAGTCAACAGGAAACTAGTTTTCTGTCCATCTCTACTTGTTTCTTTATATTTATTTTCTAAAAAAGTCAGAGCATGACAAATTACCTGTCCCATTCTTTTCCACCCAAGTAGTATACATTGATGGTTTTATTGGGAGTCCTCCCTGTTAGATCATCTTATCAAAGCTAGCAGGCGATCTAAAAAAAGAAAAGGAAAGAAAATCTGTAGTAGAAAAGCGCAGCGTCAGTTTCAGCACCATGGACAAGAGCAGGCTCTCAGCATTGGCTTTCAGCGTTCTTCACACAGAGAGGCGTCACAATCTGAACAAACTCCCCAGCGATGTGTCTGAAGAGACAATTTGGGAACATTCAGAAACACTGGATAGGATCCTTGATCACTTAGTTATTAATGGACACCAAACGAGCACGATGGGGTGAATGGCCTCCTCTCGATTGGACACTGTCTTATGTTCTGTCCCAACACACTTTTTTATGCCATATGGCACTTCTTGCTGCTGTATGATACGTTTTAGCCTGGTATGGCATGTTTCTTCTACTTTTTGGCTGCCCTGTACCACCATCTTTGCTAGGCTCATATTTACATTTTAAAGGGGTTATGATATAATGCCTAAATTAGACTCCATGGCTAGTTACACTGATCAAAAAGAAAAAAGAAGAAAAAGAAGAGGAGCATAGCTTCTGAACACATGATTGTCATAAACTTCTTCCAACGGGATTAGAAAGGGGATCTGTTTTTCTAGATTATATTTAAGATTGCCTGGCTTTCCTTTTCACCTTAATGGGGTCACATGAAGTCAACGAAAATTGAAAGAAGCAGCAGAAAAAGAAGAATCGCTCGGCAGCACAAGAATGTGGAGAGGATTAGCAGAACTTTATAGGGAAGGAGCAGTGTATCTAACGGGCATGTAATTATATTTTAAAACAACACAAGTTCTGTGGGAGGAGTTTTGAGTGCTATATGAAGTAAAGGACGGTTGATTACCCACACCAATGAGGGCTACAGGGGAGAAGCGTCATTCCTAAAGGTCCCCTCGCTTCTTCTAGATGGAGCACGACAGCGTTCACATGTTTTCACTCCTCTGTGTTTTCTTAAAGTGCTTTGTGTTTGTTGGGGGGAAGACGTTGCGCTGCAGTGCGGTTTTGTGTTGAACACGATCCGGTCATGAAACCCTGAATCACTGAGGCGTCTGATCTCTGAAGCTTTCCATTTTGACGGTGTAGACTTATTTAAGACACAGGGCCTTTGTTCCTGTGCAGTTTGTGAGCGTGTGTTGAGAGTTATTGGTTCTTGTAATACGGGGATCAGTGTGTGACTGACAGCTGGTGAATGGCAGGAGATACCAGAGGCTTTGTGGCTATTATACTACTACACTACTACTACTACTAAAAATAACAACAACAAACATGTATTATTGTGTTTCTTCTTCTACAGACAACAAGGGAACTTTGCAAAGACCAAAGAGCTCTCCAGAGTTCTCCAAAAACACAATCTTGTTATGCTCTGTTCTATTACTACAGATTTATTTTAGCTTATGGAAAGAAAGTGAACAAGGCCTGCGGTTACATCCCTGTATGCATTCCCCCTCGTTTAACCCCTGTAATAACAGGAGCAGCTGCCGTCCACGCCGGCTGTGTTGTCAGCCTCAGAAATGGCAGCACTGGTTGTGTAGTGGGATGACAGATCTCACAGGGAGAAGCTCGACAGCATCAAATTTCACTTCACAGGTTGTGTGGGCGCCTTGATAATATGCTGAGAAATGTTCCAGTTTGTTTTATTTTTTGTGTCTGTTTAATGTCTCTGTAATGTTTGATTTGAATGCAGGTTTCTGTTCATAAAAAGTGACCAGAACTGTGCCACGATATAAAACACAATGTCTGCAATCCTTATATAGTATAGTAACACCCCACATTTGAAATTAAAAGGAAAATAATATATCAGGAACTGGCTAATCCTTGGAGACAGACATTGTTC
This sequence comes from Amia ocellicauda, assembly GCF_036373705.1. NCBI lineage: Eukaryota > Metazoa > Chordata > Actinopteri > Amiiformes > Amiidae > Amia > Amia ocellicauda. The sequence continues at coordinate 34,663,164 of NC_089862.1, read as the reverse complement.
ATTATTGGCCCTGATAATCTTGCTACTTTGGAAATATGATCCTGAATAGATTTAGAAAAGTACCAAACTAAAATAGCATACGTTCAGTGAGGAAATGCAGTACGCTGAAAACACGCTGCCAAGTCTTATCAAGTGCAGTCTAGGAATAATTAGGGAGTCTATTAATCTGCCCAAGAACTAGTGAAGGTTTAAGAGAAGCTTTTAAAATTAGAAAACCACCAGATTTTAATACGTGTCATTTTCATTTATAATTCTTATTAGCAGATCTTCTTTAATCACCTTGCATGTTCTATGTATAGTTCCTGACTCAGTGCAGTTTGATGGACAATGATGATTTCTGCCGCCTGAAGTGGAAACACATGTAAAACGTCAAACCTTCCCAATAGATCAAAGACCAGAACGACGTAAAAACAGTTTAAAGACGGGACACCTCATAGCATAATCTTCCCATTACTACATGGGGACCAAGTCTTCAAAATCATGAAAGGCATGGACCACATCAAACCAGAGGAGCTTTTCCAGATCAGCAGGGACACACGCACCCGGGGACACAAATGGAAATTGGGCTTCAAGGCATTCAAGACAGAAAACAGGAGACACTTCTTCACACAGAGAGGCGTCACAATCTGAACAAACTCCCCAGCGATGTGGCTGAAGAGACAATTTGGGAACATTCACAAACAGACTGGATAGGATCCTTGATCACTTAGTTATTAATGGACACCAAACGAGCACGATGGGGCGAATGGGCTCCTCTCGATTGGACACTTTATGTTCTTATAATAAAAACAATAATATCTGCCTATTCAATGCTATGTTTCTCTTTTTTCTTTGGATTTGGTTACATAAAGCCTCTTTACTATATTTCACCATCTTTCCCCTTTTTAGAATACACTGTACTCCCTCTAGGCAGCACACTGAAGATGTTATGGCTGATCTTATCAAGGCCTCAGAGACATTCAGGGCGAGTTTGAATCCCACTAAATGTATCTCAGGGAATATAATCGAGCAAGGAAATGGGAACACACACCCATAGCGGTACATTTCGTTGATTAAAACAAATATTATTTAAGAGAGAGAAAGAAACGGCTGGAGACAGAGAAACAGACAGATGAAGGGTTTCTAAAATCCCAAATGGAAGATGGAGACGTTTGTGGGTGAGAGAGGACTCTCGCTGTGCTGCAGGTCTCTGAAGCCGGGGCTGATGCGCTCTGTGCTGCATTGCAGGGTCACCTCGAGGAATTCACCTGCCAGAAACCCCTGCAGCGCACAGAGGTGGTCCGGGGACTGCGCAGGAGCCGCTGCACAAGCACAACTCTGCTCTCTGCTGTGCATGAGTGTTGATATCGAAATGAATCGTCAGGATCTGAGGAGACTTGGAAATGTAATGTGTACAAATAAACGCTTTACAAATCAATTAGGGTAACCGTCTCACTGTCCAGTGTAATACTGTGGCAAATATGACTACAGTATCTGTTTTTGTAGGGTTGTTCGCATGCTTTTGGTTATTTTACCATCTAACAAAATTTCCCTGTAAAACTACCAGCCAGTAATGCATTCAATGGCAGGATCCTCTCATTCCACACTTTACTTGAACACGGCTCTCTCTACCACACCTTCATAAGAGCTACACGATGTGATATAACTGCAGTGTTCGATTAAAAGAGGGACAAATTGTGTCCCCAGGCATTACACAATGGCAGTCCGGGTATTGTGTTTCAGATGCTTTTGCAGTTCTGTGTTAGATTGCTTATCCAAATCCTAAATGCCATTTAAGAGGGGAGACTTGTGCCACAACCTCTCCCCAGCTGTAACACTGGACATGTTTGTCTCTAATATTAATATAGTTTTATATAAATGGATGTGAAAATTAGGAGATATTATTATTATTTTCTCAGGCACTACAGGCCCCCACATATATTTCAGACATGTAGAAACATTTCTCTGTATAATTATTTGATCAATGCATACTACCAGTGCCCCATTATGGCTCTGGAAATGACACAAAGAAGCATGAATACATACATAGGCCCCCCGACAAACATATATATATAGAGATATAATCACCAATACACCGACATAAACACACAGACATAATGCAGACGATAAACACATGAATGTAACTGGTAAGAATGATATTGGATTGGCAATAACACAATGAAATGTCTGCAGGCGCACATCTCTATCTTCTAATATGGCGCAGACAGGGGGTTTATAAATACTTTATAAGAGAGGCACAATGACGTCATCAAAGGGCCCTGTCCATCACCAAGTCGCTGCTGCCCCCGTGTGGCGAGAGAGAAGAGCACCGAGTCGCTCAGAGCCATACATCACTGATCACACCATCAGAGCGGCTGTTTCACTGAGTTTCACATCAAACTCCAGCTCACTATCTTCTAACATCATCATCATCATCATCACTCACTGTCAATAATAATTAATTATCATCACCATCCACTTAAATGCATCTAATTGCCGTGTGCGGAAGGATTTCTCGGTCAAGAGGTCAGAAACGCAAACGAACCGTCTCCGCAGATATCTGACTGTATTTAAACTCATGTGTAACTGGGACCAGTGTAAATAAATGGCACATGCCTTTAATACTGGTTATTCATAATGTTTGGATTGAGCCCCATCTTGTGGTGAAACAGTGAATAGATAGACATCAGCAAAAAACTTCAGTCTAAGAAAAACATCGAGGTGAACAAATTCAGTGTAATTTAAATGATCTGGCATCAAGATGGCCCATAGTAATTGTCAGTAATTTTACTTTTGATGCATGTTTGGCAATTGGTTTTATTTGACTGTGTTGATTTGAATAATAAAAGTGATTCACTGAAGATAAAAAAACAATCCTAGTTTAGTGAATTTTCTTTACAACTTTATGTTTAAATACAGTTGCTTATTAGCTATAGGACAAAATGTGTCATTGAAGTCCCCATCATCAACGATGCACAGATTAATACAGCTGACAATAACTGACTGTGTACTGTGCTTATAATTGATTATAAACTACAAAAAAGTAGTAGAAGTCAAATGCACATTTACAAAGTTCCCCACAATATGCAGGATTTGAGAGTGAACTAAGATCTCCTGCAGGGCTTCTTGTGTAGTGAATGGTGCTGATCCAGCGGTTTCTTTAGAAAGTGGCAGTTCAGCTCCCGTCTGGAAACACAACCGGACAGTGGAACGACCCTCAGACAGCGAGTCACTGTCTGTTCAATCATGCGTTCCTTCATTAGGCATCAGGAAAGATGTCCCTTAAACGCAGACCAAGGGATTCTTGCAAGACGAAGCATATATGCAGAGAAAGCTGGTATCATATAAGCAAAGCTTACACCCAGGCGTAAAGCACACGATTGTGTTTCAAATGTAGCGTCCGTTTCTTTTTCCACATTAAAATCTTGCATTGTGCCAAACAAACAAGAGCATCCCTTCACAATTAAAGACCAGATGTAGGAAGATTGATGACACTGAACGGCCTGGACATGGAGATGAATATCATTTATAGTGCAAGAGCAGATATTGACGCATTTCGAGATCAAATCTTTTCAGTTTCTTTATGTGTTTTTATTTGTATTATTCCTGGTCACACACATAGACACGCACTTTGCTCAATTGCAAGAAACATTTATCTGGTCAATGCAACACGTTCTTCATGTTTTCCTCATTTCCCCGACTACACAAAATGTCCCCTTATTGTCCAACACAACAGATGCCGCATAATCCTGGTGTTTCAGTTCTGTGATGAGGAACCACGAAGACAGGAAACCAAGCACTTCATCTTCCGCCTAATTCCAGTATCCTTTGAAGGAACCGAAAGCTGTTTTCAAACGTCTGTCTTTTTTTAACGCAGCGAGGCAGAACGGTGAGGTCAGCGACACAAACACACACCTGAGCTGCCAGCTCTGACTCCCAGGTCGATCCTCGGTTTGTAAAAACAGCCCCCGATCATCTGGAACACGGTGCGGCTCTCCTGTCTCTTTAAGACGGGATGGGAGGCTATCTATTGGGGGTTTCTCAGGTATCAGGACTCACAACAGGAGCCCGGCTCTCCGGATGCTGACGATGTGTCAACAGAGGCGCCAGAGGTCATCTGTCACAAAAGTGCTTACAGCTTTTAAAAGGGCCTGGTCATCTGTCACAGTTTCATTAATGGGATGCCAGCCGCCTCCCTCACAATCGCACATCCACTCAAACATGCAAATGTACCTGCCGCTTTAATTGGTCCCACAGATACTTTCCGGCGCTTGGCTTTGTTTGTGGGGCGCCGCGTGTTTGTCCTGAGGTCTGGATCGCGATTGTGTTTGCAGTAAATGTTATGCTAACAAAAGCCCTTTGTTGTTCACTCATTATCTCGCCACGGAGAGGGATGAATATTTTACCAGCATTACCTAAGGTGTGCTACTTTTTCAGGGGGTAATTTGACTAACATTGTACTGAGGCTGCGGGCAGGATAACGAGGGAAGTTGGAACTAGAAGGGCAGGTGTGTTAGAATTGTGTCATAATGTCCAATATAATAAAACACACATAATAACTTCTAAACCAGTGTCCCAACACATTGCTCCAAAGCAAACTCCAGCGTAAAACTAGTTTCAATAACACTAATTACACATCTCCAAACCAACAGACGAACCTTCAAAAACGTCCCTCAACAATCCCGTCTTTCACACAGGACTCAAAGCCACCAAACACATCGGCTCTCCTGAAGGCCTCAAAATACAACACATGCGAAGAACAGGTCCACTTTAAAACGTCCGGGTCGGGAGACAACAGAGAAGGAAGAATCCATCTGGGATGCACTGATACCAGGACCACGATGTGAGCTGAGGTATGGAGTGACCCGTTCTTATGTCTAGGAGCAAAGATTCTCTCTAAGATCCACAGACCCTCCCGTCCAAAACGTCAGGTCCAGTTGGACAGATCCGCACCTCGTAAGCAGAGTTTTAATTAACGCCTAACTTTTACTGTGAAGCGGTTTTAATGCCCCCCTGACGGGACAGAAGCGCTTGTTTTATTGGCCGCCCCTCTCTCCTGCAGCGTCAGCAGCCGGCGCTTCCTGTAAGAAGCCCTTTAGCTCGGTGTTAACAGTAAAAGCTTTATTTAATGGGCTTGATTTATATAGCGAATAGTGAACTGTGGCAATTCTGGATTGAGATTGGATCACACAGACTTCCTGTTTTACTCCTCTAATCTAATCATTCAACGCGCACCAGTCGGAGGGTCAGATGTACGGTATCAGGAAGCCGTGCTAATTCACACTCAGGTGCTGTGGGTAATTTCCTTCCTGTTTGTAGAAATCTTTATCGTCCACAGACATGGAGTGGAGAACAGAACCCTAACTTTCAAGTACGTTTCACCCTATTTCTATCACCCCTCTCCTGCACTGCGGCCCAGCAGAAAGCGAAGGAGCTGCAAAACTGAAGTCTACAAGGTCAAACCACCAGACACTGTTTGTGAAGGTCTTCTCCTCTCCATGCATGGTATTGTGCTGCATACATATCATACACGTAAAGGCAGCTCGTTTCGTTACGGCGAAGGCCCTCTACACTGTCACCCTCTCTCCGTGGGACGACGGGGCGCTTGTCTCTACCTGCCATGTCGACTCCTGCGACAGTCCCTTGATCATCTCATTGATCACGACGAGCTTCAATGACATAATTAAGAGCCGGAGGGGGAAGCGCCGGGCAGGGGGCAGTCTCGGCTCGGCTGCAGACTTTCTTCACTTCAGGAACACGGTACACCACTGCTGTTAGAGCTAATGAAGGCAGGAAGAGTTCGCAGCACAATCCCTTTCTGGGCGACTCGAGGTATGAAACGGTTCAACCAGAAACACCAGAACAACACCTTCCACTTTCCCAGCTAATTTCACTCGGTAAAGGATGCCGTGACTCCCGGTATGTGCCGTGGAGTTTTGGACAAAAGTGTACAGCCAGTTTCCATGGACTGCTATATGGGGAATGAGGGCCGTGTGCTTCTCCCCTACAAAAACACAGTCTTCACGATCACCTTTTTTTAGCTCCTAACTTGACCTGACTTGGAGGGTTGAAGGTCATTTGTTACGTTTAAAGGCAGAGACCTTCATATAGCTTAGATTACAGCCTAAATAAAACACCATTTCAAAAGAAAAAGCTTTGAGAATTCCCGTCTGAGTTCAGTGGAGAAAAAACACGTCCGTGATCTGAAACTCAATGAAAAAAAGTATATATTCAGAAGCACAAGGGGAAGAAAAAGAGAAAAAGTTCAGTGGGTTCAAAAAGTGGCTTCAACTTTCCCATTTAAAGGTGAATATCTAGTCATAGATAATGCAGATGCTGAAAAAGGTAACACACATAACGAGAAATACTGGGCGTGTATTTTACCTGGGAGTAACACACACACCTGTTTTCTTTACTTTTAAAGTTTTCTCCTCAAAGCCCAGCGCTGCCCCCAACCTCATCAACGTCAGCCCCTCCGCTGACATCCCTCTTTGTTTTCCCATAATTAACACAAAGGCTTTCGTTAATTGCGCGCAGATCCAAGGGTGGACCTCTCCCCGTCTCCCAGCCGCCGCTTCCCTTTGTACTCGTCCGTCTGGATTTGCGACGTATCTAGCACAAGGGTGCGCGGTGGGGGCCCTGCATCGATCGCGGCGCCCGTCACCTCCTGACCTCCCCCCCCCCCCCCCCGGACGACGCGGCAGAAGCCCTGGAAACTGGGACAGGTGGATAAAGAAAAACGACGCTGCGGCGTACTTCGCGTCTGCAGGAAGAAAGGAGAGAGGAAGAGAGGGAGCAAAAACAACTTTGCATTTGTAACTACTGATCAAAGTAATTCTCCAATGAGACTTTTTTTAATGAGATTGTTGGGAGAGAGAGAGAGAGAGAGAGAGAGAGAGAGAGAGAGAGAGAGAGAAAAAGTAGATTAGACTCATTCCCCATTCCTATAGAGGATGTGGAATTATATTTGGTATCACCACGGATTTGAAGTGTTCGTTCTGTATCTTTTAACATCTTCACTGTAAAGCCGTGTAAGACCAGGTTAATTAAACCTCGGGGAACGGCCACATTTGAATATGTCACACCAATAGCGAGGCGTCGGAGGGATGGCGCGGGGCAAACATGTTGACTATGCGCTCTGCCACGCGTCAGAAAAAACTGAAAACGACAATCCCTGCCCGTTGCATAACTACACAACCCCCTCCTCCATCCCTCCCTGTGTGCAATCATTCTCTGAGTTATTAATGTTTGTCATTAGGAGCATTATGCTTTAGGACAGTGACTCGAAACTGCAAATTTAAATGGGACAAATATTGACAATAGCGCGCTCCTGGGGATTCCGAGAAGAAAAGATGCAAACTATGTTAATTAATGGTAATTAACCACCAGGGCTTCCTTATCCTGGATCCTAGATAAATTGGTCCCTGTGTTGCCGGAGACACAGTCCTGTGCTAATCCTTTATTATAAAAAGATAAAGGAAAACGACATCATTAGCATAAATTTGATGAGATAAAAAGTTGAATTATTCTTGTTAATTCCTGAACGGATAATTGTACATAAGGTTATTAAAAAAAAAGAGAGGGGGGGAGAAAAAGAGAAAGAAACAAAGAAAAAAGGAGAAAAGAATGCATTTGAACGAAAGACTAAATATGGTCTCTTAAAATATATCCACTCCCAGTCGCCGTCAGGCCTGAGATCGCTGAAGGCCACGTGTTATTTAATTATGGTCAAACAACCGCAATGACAGTCTCCAATATTGGTCCTGATGTCCATTCATTGCCTCCTCTGAATATTTGATGCAACATTATGCCTTTAAAGAAACATCTTTAACCAGCAATGACTTTGCTTTTCCCTGGACGGAAAGAGACACCAGTCATCACTTTCTACCAGATACAGAAAGGACCAAGTAAATTAAACAAGTTTCTCTCTCTACAATCTGAGAGCTGTGTGCGTCAATCGAAGAGGTCTGCCTGGTGAATAAATGCCGATTCAGAGTACGCAATTACGGGGATTTTTGTTTGTCTTTCCAGATTCATGGGGAGATTAAGCTGCTGGATCTTTGTGTTGAATCCTGCAGCAGATAAAGTCACCTCAACTACATTCACTGCGCTTCCTAAATAGTCATGACAATGCGACTGAAGGATTGTAATATTTTAAGCCGTGTTTTGAGCAAATCATCGTGGTAAAAAAACATCAGACGCCACAATAAAAAGTAGCAAAAACAATCAATGCCTATCGACAAATAAGTAAACGAACGAAACTGTAAGAAACAGAAGTTGGGGGCAAGGAAGGAACAGTCTAGCAAACCATCTGAGGAAAAGAGCAGCAACGACTCTCTCTCTCTAGCAATTGTTAATTTATGACCAAACAAATGTTAAATTTAGCAGTGACTATGTAAAGACGGTCATTAAAATACAGAACTTTTTCCTGTTGTAACGCAAAGTTCAGGGTCTGAAGAGGAACCGATTCCAACGCAGTAACAGATGCAACCGCAGCTCCGGCAAGCTATGGGGAAATGCAAAGCAGATGGGATGTTACATAAGATACCCTTCTGATATGGTAAATACTTTATAGTGTGTCCAAATATAAACGAGATATTAAACAATCTCCGGCGGCTTATTATAGAATACGAATGCATTCACAACAATGGCTGATGCGCGCCACACAACTCTACACAATCGCTGAGGGAAAACTGGGGCCTGCTCACACACACAAGCCACAGACCTATTGCCTCGAGTGTTGCGACTTCATCGCGCGTCTAACATATTTAAGGCGTATTACATGAGACCGAATCTGTACAAGTACCAGAATTTGTCTTGGGTACACACACCTTGGATATTTGTGCAGCTGCCACTCTGAGCTTTATTTATTTATTATATACTTTTTCCCTAATCAAACAGATTTATTCCAATCCTTCTCCTTTGATTCCCAGATTTTGAAAAGCCAATTATTATTATTCAAGCCCACTCAGCACTGCAACCTCCCCCCCACTCCACGATAAACCTGGGAGGGATGCAGGACGAGATACACGGATCCCAAAAACCCATTCGTTATGAAGCAACCTGCCTCTTTTACCTTTTAAGTTTGATTTGATAGGCAACTACCATTATAACAACCTTATAACATTTAACATCGGTCAATTACGAAGCGCTGCGTTCAGAAAATGATGCGGAACCACAGAAGTGAGTTATTCTGCACATTCACCCAACACTGGAAACAAAACAAAACAGCCTGTTTGATGTTGCTCTGAAGCTTGCTCAAGGTCTCTTCAGATTGTGACATGTCTGCCCAGTCAGCTGCTTTGCTAAAGGAATGTCTTACACCGGTGCCTGACTCACCAATCCAAACCATGCACTTCACCAGTCCTAGTAATTAAAATTTTTAATTGACGTACACAATCCTCGTCTTGCCTTTTCTCCCCCCGAGGAGTTTAAGTGCAGGCCGGGAGTTGGGGAAGCTAAACCCTAGGGCCAGAACCCAGGAGGTTTCCACAGGTATCTTTCAATTAAACACGAAACTAGAGCTGTAATAACGATGGTATTTGGCCCGTTAAATACATACCTTTCATATTGAATTGAGGGCTAGGTCCACTGTTGTCTCTCTTCATAGGGGGTCCATTGGGGTCTTCTGCAAAAGACTGAACAAAGTAATAGGAACCTACGAATCACAGCGAAGGCAGTGGATTTGACAGCATATATAATTTAAACTGGTTCACATTTAAAAAAAGTGATAACTGTGCAACTAAAGAAAATACAAATTCAGATTTTAAAGCACCTTTTATTTCACATCTGTATCAAATCAAATTAATCGGGCAACACAGCGGCCAGTCGTGGAGTGCAGTTGGGATTGACGGGGCGCTTCACACAGAGATAAGGACACACTCAATAAGAACCAGCTTCTTAAAATCAATACACTTACTGCTTTGACCTCCACACACACACAGCTTATTCAATCACACACAGCGAACCGCTCGCCCAATTAGGGTGGCCGCTGGACCGCGGGCTGCCGTCGAGGTCACCTGCTCCAAGCCGGCCGGTGAGCTGCAGTCAGGGCTCTCGGCTGTATGACGTGCAGGAGACAGTTCCTATTGGCCGGTTTCAGCTGTCGTGTTGTGTGATCTGAGCTGCACTCAGTCCTGATGGACTGGCGACAGATTTCAGACACGTCCCCCAGGGGTATGACGTTCCTCGGTGGATTCAGGCCTAGGCATCCCCAGCTTTTTGCGAGAACGTCATAAAAACATTGGCCCGCATACAGACAGGGTAACTAACAATGACTTAATGAATTCTTACGCTCCTAACTCTCACACCCTGACCTGGACAGGATGCGAATCGAACGTTCGCAGGATGAAGTGTGCCGTCACGCCTACAGCGCAGAGATTCCGGCGCTGGGACGGAGGCGACATCAGCTCCCCAGGTCGGCTCACGGCGCTGTCAGATGTGTCAGTGTGCCTGCGGAGAAGGGCTGTGAACACGTATCCCCGGGTCTGCATCGCACCTGTCACGCTTCTCTGCAGCAACAAAGGAAGTCACAGGCTTTGTGTTCATTCCCAGCGGCTGCACTGTGCCATTTAGGAAGATCCAGTGTGAATCCGCTAATGTATGTTGTACATTTGTATTAAGAAACTTCGACAGGCACTAATTTCTTCACCCAAACAGGAATAGGCAATTTCTTTCCTACCCCACTCCGCACGGCAAACAGCGTTGGCCTCAGTGCAGCTCTGAGACGCTCCACCGGGTCAGTGCATCATTTTACTTCAAAATCTAAGACCATAGAGCACAAATGACACGTATAGGGCAGCTACTAATACAGCGCTAGGACAGATGCAGTGAACAGGAAACGTCTCTGATTAAAACACAAGACTGTACAAGGTTAATCACAATTATCATTAAGAGAGAAGAAAATGTGAGAGTGCAAACAAACAAACAAACAAACAAACAAACGGACACTCCGTGCGAATTAGTGTAAAGTTGCTTTATTACCCGAGGTTCACAATGTGAGAGTGAGACAGAAAAGGCTCGCAGATGCACTGCACACATACTGACGAAACGAGTCCGAAGGATTCTGCAGAGAGCGGTTTCAAAGGACAGAGACATTAATTTAGAGGATGTCAACCCGTTTAAGCAACCGGTCATAATTAGGACGCAGGGCTTCCTCACAGATTCCACACGGAAAGCCCCCACGTGCGAGAGAACGATTCCTGGCACAGTAAACACGTCAAGAGGATGACAGTTTTTAGTGGAACACAAAGCAGCCCGCAGTCAGGCTTTTTCGCTGACTTCTCTTCTCAGCGCTGCCAGTTCTTCTGTCAGCACTTTCCTCTCCTTCATCTTTGCTAGCATGGCTTCCATTAAATGTGTAGCAAAGGGGATCTGCAAAGAGAAACAAAGCAATCAAAAGCGATGTTATTTTTTTGACGTGTGGCTACTCTTCAGAAAGGGTTGTTTCTAAGATGCGGTTTACAACCCGAAACGGAAGAGAGATCTCGGTATTAAGGGCACCTGCAAAGCTAAAGCCAATCACGCGGGTTTGCGCTTCACCTCGGAGATCAACAGCCGACAGAGGCATCGGAAGCCCTATTGTTTACCGGGGCACGAGAAGAAAGAACCTCATTAAGTTCTGACTGATTGGCCAACTTGAATATTTTATAAAGTCTCTTCAAAGTAAAACAATTACTGTAATTGTTTCTCTGGCACCCTATTAAATTCGATATGCAAATTGTAAAGGCATAATAAAAAGCTAACATGACAGACGATCAAAAACAAGTGCTCAGACGGAGAGCAGACAAGATGTTTTCTTTATAGAATTACAAGGCCTGGTTATTACCGTGATAAGAGACGCGGGTGACATCACTTTACAGTTAACATACACTGATAACATGAACGGCTACACTGAGGCTGATGTTGAACACAACTCCGCAGTATTGACAACGCGATTGCGGGTTTCGTTCTTGTACTTCGCACTGCATGGCATTTAGATCAAACATCCGGGGATTTCGGGATAATAAAGCCCAGGGGCAGAGCCGGGGGTGGGGCCCTGCTGAAATCTGATTGGCCCCCCGAATGCCCCACCCCAGAGTCACTCCAAAAATGTTGTATATTTCATAGTCAGTTTCCCGTTCTGGACAATGGGGTACGTTAGTTTATTTACGCACAGTTTATCACTGTTGTCTATTGTGTTAATGTCAATTTTAAAATAATTTCTTCACTGGCAAATGGTAACAAATATGGCGGTACATTTTTGCTGGATTTTAATTAATTGACCAGCTTTTCCTTGTAATTTGCATCAAACTTAGCTTACAAACTGAGATTTTAAAAGCCATTTTGTAAAAAAATCTGCCCGGGGGCCCACTTATGGCCAACCCATTTCCAAAATCCTACAATTGGTAAGGCCCCACAAAGGAGCAATCCATCCCAGACCTGGCAGAACAATAAGCACCTAACACGTCAGTCTTGGATGGACCTGGCAGAACAACTGACCTGTAAACGGACCCGGGGACACAAATGGAAATTGGGCTTCAAGGCATTCAAGACAGAAAACAGGAGACACTTCTTCACACAGAGAGGCGTCACAATCTGAACAAACTCCCCAGCGATGTGGCTGAAGAGACAATTTGGGATCATTCAAAAACAGACTGGATAGGATCCTTGATCACTTAGTTATTAATGGACACCAAACGAGCACGATGGGGCCAATGGCCTCCTCTCAACTGGACACTGTCTTATGTTCTTAAATAAGGACTCACGGCTCTAGACAGGAACAGTATTTGGGGAAAAAAAATCACACACCCAAACAACAACGACACTGACCTGCTCTCTCCCGCTTATTTTACTCTGCTTCTGCCCCCCAATACACAGCACAATGACATTATGGTAATCAGTGTGACGGATCAATGGCATACAGAATAGATATTCCAATAATACTCCTTTGTTCACCACACAAAGATTTTACTTCCTAATTCTACACAATCGAATAAACACACTATACTGATGGTGGCGCTGGTGTCATCGTGGTGCCATGTGTCTTGTAGAACATGTCTTTAGGAAGCTTTGTTCCACTCCATTGCTTAATTAGTGGGTGTGAACAATTAAATCAATTAAGTACGCATTCAAAAGAAGAAAGGGATCATGGGAAATGGCAACAGGGTTTAGAAGTCCCTGTGAACCCAGTGAATTAAAGACGTGACAAACTTTTCACTGTGATACGATTCAGTGTTGTTCCACGCACCTCATTTTGCTGGGCAAAGAGGATGTCGCACTACAGAAATCAGGCCATAATCTCAATCAGAAAGCGGGTTTTGCACTTTTCCCCCCACGGCTAGAATTCCTTTTTCAATTTCCACCAGCAGAACAGAGGGCAGTGAATTGTAAATTATTATAAAAGCAACATTTCTGCAGTTATTCAGGTTCATCCTAACAGAAAGTGTAATCTGAACTGTTAAAACACACTGTTAAAGCTGGTAATATGCTTAAAATGAAATGCCACACACAATTGGATGTGACACAAGAGGCGCTAGTAAACTCAAAAGCTCCAGAAAAAAACAAGCCGAGGAGACAAGAAATATGAATGATTTGATGGCAGTCCCACTCCCTTTTGACACCTGGTCCAGCTAAAACCCCAGTCCCTCATAGTTTAGAGTCGTGAAGGCCCAGGAGAGACTAAGTGGGACTGGATTTTGACACTTTTCAGAATATATTTTCATAATGCCTGATGATTCTGTATGACATTTGCCTGTCTGGTTAAAAAGGTGTAAGTTTTTTCTCCGTTAAACTGCGTTTCCAAAGAAGAACAGGACGGCCTGAATACGATGGCGCACTGCTACACCGAGCAGAGACACTCCATTAAGATAATGTGTGTGTCCCCAGCCCTCCCCTCTGAATAAAAAGCCTGGGCCACTGCAATAATTACGCCCTACATCATCAAAAATGCAACAAAGTGAAGAGCTGACAAGAGGGCAAGATAACCATCTTATCGACTGCTTCATGGATTACTGATCGTGTTAATGATGTAATTTGCAATAGGAGCATGACTGTCATTCATCTTCAATGAGCTGATCGATACGAGAGGTTACACTTATCTTCGGGGCATTTCCCGTGCAGCAACACAGCCCCGCTGCTCCGAATCACACCTAGGAGACCCTGCTTATGTGTGCTAGTCCAAGCGGAAACACAGTGGCATGTCTGCTCCGCGTCTCGTTCATTAAAGGAGCAACGCGCTCGCTGGGATTTCTGTGCTGCGCCTCTGAGGAGGGCGCCGTGTGTAACACAGTGCCTCTCCTGCATACATCAGAATACAGCAAAAACATTAATAAACATATATATTCCACCTCATTAAATAGGTCGTAAAATGGCACCGAAATGTGCAAGAATTTGGGTTTACGCAAACCACCAATAAAAGGTTTCGTTCAGAGACGCACTGCGCCTGGTGGCAGCTGTAGTTTGAACCATTGCTCTGTTTTAAACACACAGGTGACTCTCTGTGAAATGTTTTCTTGTTTTGTGAACAATGTGTGTGAACGGCATGATCACAATGATGTAAAGATTCATACGCAGCAAAAGATGAAGAATGTCTATTTGTGAACAAGAAGGGAGAGCATGTTTCATTTTATTTTAAAATTTATTTCAAGTTAATTTCAAATTAAATTACTATACAAAACATTTCTTAGGTTCTCGCCATTTCTATTTTTGCTGAATTAAATCTTCATTTTTCTGAAGATGCAGTCTTCCGTTCCACTTTTACAACAACTTCTTATACCGGCCTATAGAGACTTTTTGAAAATAATTGTTCATGCTTTTCTGCAGAAGAGAACGTGAAAACAAACTATTGTCGTATAAACAATGATATCAGATCCCCTTCCCTCAGACGCTGCCCTTGCACAACAACACACGAAAGACCGATCTGCTTGTGTTGCATCTATAGATCTGTATTGCTGCTCAAGTCGGGGAATATAGACTACAAAGCTGCTGCCTGAACGAGGAAGTTTGAGTAACTCATCCCTGTTGTTGGTGGTTAAATAATTTGACAAATGAACACATTGCTTGACATTGCCTTGTATTACAAGCACCAGGGGGACTGCAGTCATTTTGACTAAAATAATCTTTGACTTAAACAACAACAACAACATTTCAGAAGGAAGGAAATCCGGAAAAAAGAAGGTTATAAGGTGATAAGCTCCCAATGTTTTTTTTTCCGGCGTTTCAGCGGCTCTCGGAGGAGAACACAGACCTCCGCTGCCTGTCACTCAAAACTGTCAAATCAATGAAGCGCCTTCATGTAGGATCCATCTCCAAGATCCCGAGGAGAGACCCGAATGAGATCAGCCTTCCTGAAGCGGGTGCCTGGGACAGACGGGAAGGAGGGCTTTTAATAGAGACAGTCCGGTAGCCAGCGAGTGAGAAGAAGTGCAGCCTGCAGTCTTTAATAGGAGCCCAGAGGGACCATCACGTTCTGTCCTTGTTATCTAGCGTGTGGATTCTCTCGGCTGGGCAGACGGAGAGCGTCGTACTGGAACAGCCGTGCAACTCTTCAGCTCGTGTAGTTCGAAGGCGACCACGACGCTCCTAGGTGTGCCATTCATTAACGCAGATACAAGCGCTGGTCACAATAATCCAACTCACATACTGGCCCTGGCTGTAATTCATTTCGATTAAAACGGACAATGTAAAGGTGTTTTCCTCGCCAATTTAATGATGCTCCATTGTTTGTAGTGCCCGAGGCGATCCTGAAGGCACGAACACTACTCAGTAACAGACTTTCCCACTGTGAATTACCGCCATTATGAAGTAAACTTTGTTTTATTCTTTCTGAAGGTATTGATCATTTTGTCCTCAGACACGAGAGAAAAATATGTGGGATATAGAAATGGAGCCCCTCACATACAGGCTAGGGGTCTGGGGCACAACTAGTCCCCCACTGGGGTCCAGGGGCAAGGGGCCTTTGGCTATTTCAGGGGTAATACAAAATGATACAAAATAAAGCGAACAATGTCAATTATCATCACCCTACGACTACTAAACACACTAGAATAAATCACAAAGCCCAACAAGAGGACAGTTGGGCATTGAAAACGAAGGTTTGTATTCAAACAAACAACAAAAACATATTTTGTGAACCGGCTTTTGTTGACGTTGTGGATATTGCTCAATGATTGCTAATGAGAGACAACCAAAACAAACAAACAAATAAAAAACAAGCACACAAACAAAAAAACTCCATAACAGTTCTTCCAGCATCTTTCAATCAATTGTAAATCTATGCTTAAGCTACATCAAGTCACCTGACTGCTCTTATAGAGAAACATAGTCTAACGCTTTCTTAAACGCTAAAGCGTCCGTATGAAACACTAGCACAGCCACATGTCCTTAGAAGTAAAATACATGTATTGTTTCTAAAAACTATTAAAAAAGTAAACGGTAGGAAATACAGCTGCATGTGTCAAGCCTGTTGTACTGTGCAGCAGTTTGAAGACACAATAAGGAAATGTCACCTATACAAATTAATTCAGGTAAAAGCTTAGGCTGAATAATTTCCACTGAGATCTGTTCTCCTCTGCAGTAATTACACTCCAGTGATGAAGTTGCTCTCTTTTCTCCCCCTCAGCCTACAGAGGATTATATGAAAGGGAATACAGACTCCGGGGACGATAGATACAGTAATTAGAACATGTTTTTTTGTGTGTGTGTTGCATTTATATTGAGAAAACCTGTGAAACCTGCACTGTAAGTTCTGACCTAAATACACCTAGGATTAAATGAAATGCTGAAGGCCTTTGTTTTATTTTTATTTATTTATTTATCTATCTATCTTTTTTTTATCTATAGGTCACACTGATAGAAAGCAAAGAGCGGTAAATAAGTAAATGGACCCCAGCAGAACAGAGGGCAGTGAATTGTAAATTATTATAAAAGTAACATTTCTGCAGTTATTCAGGTTCATCCTAACAGAAAGTGTAATCTGTACTGTTAAAACACACTGTTAAAGCTGGTAATATGCTTAAAATGAAATGCCACACACAATTGGATGGGACACAGATTCCTTGGCTACTCAAGAGGCGCTAGTAAACTTGATAGATAGATAGATGTATCTGATAGAAAGCAGAGAGCGGTAAATAAGTAAATGGACGCGTTTCATCCTCAGTTGACCTTGTGGAAGTGAACCTGCGAATCCTCGGAGACGTGTGCTTGTTGGTCCGATCACTTCTGTGTGCCCTACAAACCAGACAGCAACCAAACGCCAGCTGGATCTGGGCAGCTTTCTCCACTGCCATGCTTAAACACTGCTGTCCTTGGGTGAATCTCCAGTCTCAGCCCAGCAAAGATTCCTTTAACAGCCCCTCTCCTAAGAACTGGGCCCCCGGGTCTCCCCCCACCATGGTGGAGCGCAGTCTAGGGTTCATATCCATGATGTCCACAATGTGGGTCAGAGCTCACTGGACAGCATCCATCCATAGACAACCTGCATCTGTCTGTACTCCTGCACAAAGCCTTCCCAATTAACCCATCACGTCACCCAACTGTTCTCACTTCAGAGTCCAAATAACACAAACTAATAAACAAGCACACAAACGAAATGCTGCTGTCTACTTAAACTGCTGTCAACCTGTCCACGGACGCTTCACACAAGGAAATGATGCCTGTCTGCCTCCCAGGAGGTGGAAACGCCTTTGCCGATGGCACAGACATTGCTGGGAGAGGAGAGAAGTGAAGACACAGAGAAGGACCATTGGAGATCTCTCTCCCAGGCAGAAACAAGAGTTATATTAATATCTAGAGAAAGACAAGGAGGTTTTCTCTTCTCTGCCTGGACATACACACCTGGCTACCCACGACATCATCACCGTCCCAGGAAAGAAGGTGCACCAAAAACCCTATCGGAAGTGGAAAAGATGTTACAGCTTGGGGGGATCGAAGAATCCCATAGCGACTGGTCCAGTCACACTGTCCTCGTTGCCAAACCTGACGGAAGCATCCAATTTTGTAATGCCTTCTGGGAATTAAATTCCATCTCGAAGTTTGATGCTTACCCTATGCCTCAGGTGGATGAACTGATTGAAAGACTGGGAACTGCAAGCTTCATCAGCACCCTAGACAGGTTCCCCTCAGCGCAACTGCCAGGGAGAAAAATGCTTTCGCCACCCCTGGGGTCTGTACCAGTACCGGATGCAGCCGTTTGGCTTATCGTGCAGGCAGATGGCTCTGACACTGGACTGGGAGCGGTATTATCAAAAGAGACTGAAGGAGAAGAACATCCCATTCTATATTTAAGCAGGAAACTACTGCCGTGTGAAAAGAAATATGCCACAGTGGAGAGAATGTTTGGCAATCAAATGGGCCCTGGAGTCCCTGCGTTATTAGCGGCCCTCTACCTTGATTATGGATCATGGATGCACCAGACTAAGGAGAGAAAGGTATGTAACACAGTGTGGGGCAGGGTTATAGAAAGACAGACATATCCCTGCACACGTCTTTCATTTCTTGGCTGCTAGGCCTACAAACACAGGAGAAATACTACATTGCCCACAAACTCCAGCACTCAACTTCCTATTGGCTCTCAGCTGACCCACCACTAGGAACAGGTGTCTCAGGGATGCCTGCATAAAAGGGAGGACCCAAACGTTTAGTTTTTTGTCTCATACCCGCTGTGGACAGGGACAAGGAGGGCAGCTGAGTAGCAGCATAAAAACAGGAAAAGAAGAACAAAGACAAAGACCCCTTGACTTCTGTTTTAAAAGAAACACAGCAAGAGTTTGAAGGCTGAGTCAGGGGACTTCTCCTACTTGCAACCACCCATACAACTTGCTGGCACATAACCCAGCCCCCACTGTGAGCAGTTATTAAGGTCTTTTTCATTCAAACACAAACCTACAGCAACAATTGAATAAATAAAAACAAGTGGGCTTTCCAAACACACAACTGCGGGAAAACCTTGTTCTAGTCTTCCATTATAAGACACTAGGTGGACCTGTTTCAAGCTGTGTAGGAAAACGCCTCCCCTGAGCCCAATCGCGCACAAACACGCCAGAGCAACTGGCACCGCGGCCTCCTAATGCACCAGTAAAGCAGGCTGCATGAGTAATAAAAAATAAAGAGTCGATGACTTTTTAAATGTTATTGTGCTGTCAGGGTGGAATAAAATTAGCTTGAAAAATGATCTAAAGGGATATGATGCCGTTCATTATGTATAACGGTAGCCGCAGCCGCTTCCCCGTGTTCATAAAGACTGCTCCATTAAATTTACCTCCAGTCAATAATTAGGATTCCACAAATAAACCCAGGCAATTAAATCAATACTGCTGGGCAATTACCCTGCGGAGTCCTGACTCGATGGCACAGAAAGACACTATATCTTGGACTGCATTATTCACGCCGTGGCGCAGTTGCTTCCAGGAACCGTCGTTTACTTGTAATAATTGGGGGGGTGGAGGCGCGTGGAGCCGCTGTGACCCCCTTCAGAGAGACGCACTGCTTATTTCATTAAAGGCCACTGGTAGAAACCAACAACCGGCTATGAATTAATGCAGTTTATCACCTGGCTTTTACAGCTCACAGGGGGCCCAGAAGCGTTTGCTATGAGACGGGGGTTATGGAGGCGCAGTTGCTACCGAAGGTACTAATAAGACATACCTGGAATCAACCCACGATACACAAAGACTGACGTGAAAACAAACAAACAACCACAGTGTGCATTCATTAGGTCAGCCAATTAATCCATGCAATCATTTCTTTTTCTTTTTGAAACTGTATGCATTGACACCAAAAAGATCTATTTGAGATCAAGGGACACTACTTTCACATATTTTTGTTTTAATTTAATCTGCCACCTGACTAGACTGGTATATGTGCTGCCAGCAGTGTCTGCATGTACTGTGCTAATGCGTTCTGATAGATAGGAATGAGTGTATTTGATATTTGATCAATGCATTGATCAGTGCTCAGTTTGGTGGTTGTGAATCTAGTCACCTAATGCAAAATCTGATACCGAAATTGCAGACGACACAAAGGAGGATGGAAAGATGTCTGCTTGGAATAACAATAAGAGAGAGGAAAGGAAATGAATGGATCCGAGAACAAACCACAGTATGTGACATCATTGAAAGAGTGAAGATGTCAAAATGGCGATGGGCCAGACACAAAGATCAAAGATGGGCAAAGGAAGCTATCGAACGGATCGTAAGACATGAAAAAATACTACAAGACGAACACATAATAGATGGGAAGATGAAATCATATACTTTGCAGGCGTGACGTGGAAAAGAGAAGCTGTAGATCGAAGCGAGTGGAAACATCTTGGGGATCCATAATGGCTGACGGTTATGGTGATGATAAATATATGTGTGTGTGTGTCTGTGTACACAAACAAATACTTAAAGTTAAAGCTGCGTACCATAAACCAACTGTAAAGCTTGCGCACCAGTCGTTGTCCTGTCTGACTCGCCTGCCGACAATCAGCACAGAGCAGACAGCGCGGTGACGGATAGGCCTGGTATCGACACGGCCGCGGCGGTAATGAAGCCAGTCCTCGGGGCGAGAGCATTAAGTGCTGACGGTGACAACGCTACAGGAAACGGCAAAATACAGAGAGGCCTGTAAGTCAGCAGAACGACAGCGGTTTGCTGGTGAAACGGGGGAGCAGTGCAGTACCCACAGACCCGTCTCACAACAAATACAACGCCTCTGTCGATTTACTTCCGTCTCACCAAGAGGCTACGATCCACTTGTGTAGTTTTGCGTATGTGTGACCATTTGTAATTCAGTCAGTGCTGAAAGTAAATAAACATCTTTTAAAATCAAATTACTAATGTTTACATGGAAAGAGTAAAATTCTGCTTCACCCAAATCAAGATTTCACATAATTACATTACTGTTAAAAGCTGTTAGGGACACGCACATAGCAAACACACACTAAACACACACTAATCTGCCAGTTTTCCTAGATTTAATATTGTGAATATCTGTGGTTCGGTTTTCAGTTTCAACGAATAGTGATTTATTATCTTTCCGAAGAATAACAAGGTAAATACAGTTATGCCATTTCGGCACCATGATATCTTGTATTTAAACCATATATTTACTATTTGCTAAATACGTATTACAAAAATAAATCCAGAAAAGAGTAACTGCTCAAAGCATTGGAAAAAAAAAAAACACTCAAGTGTTGTTTTACATTCATGGGCTCCACGGCCCCAGGTATACACAGCCAATCAATAAGCATCTGCCCTGGGCAAGGAGCCTGCTGTTCATTTGCAGGACACAGTCTATCACAGGTCACTGCGAATGTGTGGGGGGGCGACGATCTATTGTTCAGCTCCTCTGTAAATAACATGATCCTGCGCGCTCTCACACACACTCACAACTCTCTCGCTGAATAGGATTAAAACAGTATTCAAAGAGAGGGACTTGCAATGGATGTTTTTTTGGGAATTCCTGACACCATCCAAAAAAACATCCATTAAGAGTCTTCATTAAGAGTCTGTTGTGCAGACGTGACAGTTGACGATCTTCTGATGACTGACATTCTGCGGCCATACGTGTACAATATCCCCTTCTCGTGACTGTCTTTTTGTGCTTTATTTCTGTTCTATTCAAACCCGTGTCGCAGCTTCACACTGCCGACTTTGCATTTGCATCGTTTTGTGTTATACGTCTTTGATCAATATCCGTACGACTATAAGACTGTTAATGAACCAGGCCAGACAGAACTGGACCAGAAACAAAGCGCTCAGAAGAAATCCTAAAAAAGGGAATCATTATTCTCTTTGTAAAGTCGGACAGGTGCAACCTTTCAGAAACGTGCTTCCTTTTTATATATATATATATATATATATATATATATAAAAAAGAAAAAATCTTTATATATATGGGAAAAAAAGCACAAAAAAACAACAACCTGCAGCTTCCACAGCCTTCTCATTTTATCTTTTCAGAGATATCAGAGCGAGACGGAGACACAGATACACTCACGTATGGTGCCTCCACTCTCCCTCCCTCCCTCTCGCTCTCTCTCTCCACAAAAATCTCACCTGCCAATAAACTGCCCTTGATCACTTACAAGAGCGGCCCTGTCCCTGCAGACTGCCTGTTTATTAAGAAAGAGAGGGAGAAAAAAAGCTTGAAAGGGAAGAAAAAGTATCACACAGGTCACTGCAGCAGTCTCGGCGGGCTCCTTGGGGAGCACAGCCAGTCTCAGCCTTGTCATCCGCCGAGCAGGCTTCCACTCGGCCCACAATATGTCGATAGGAATATGTTTGAGAGGGTCTCTGGTGGACGTTTTTTCATTCTTCCTGCATCGACAGGACGCCAAATCAATATTTAGTTCCCACTAACAAGCTGCTCGCGGTCTCAGTAGAAAATACTGTGCAGAATACAGGACTGAGCTGTCCGACTGTGAGGAAAACATGAACTGACTGGAAACAGGGCTGTGGATAAAGGTCACCAAAATCTGTGAAGTGCTCCTCAGGTGTCCTGTGAAGAAGTCTAGCAGCACATAACAAAGCATCGTCTGTGTGCGTGTGTGTGTGTGTGTGTGGTTGTACTTGCTCAACAGCAGCCATGTATGTTCTTCCACGATAAAGGGATTTTAATCGCTTAATACAGAGATCATTTTTTATTTTATTTATCCTGACATTTATATATTCACCCCTCTCTTTGGTTAAAAAACAGTAACACTCAATGCGATTTAAAATTAGATGTCTCCGATTAATATTTTGTTATTTTTTATGATGAAAATGATAAAAAAATGGCCTGGCAGAATTAACACAGAAGCTGTGAACCAAAACTTCAGTGTATGAGATTAAACTTTCATATTTTACTACGTTTCAGGTTCCTCTGTTCTATATTCCAAATGATAATAAACAAATCCTTTGAAATATAATTCCGATCAAGATTCTTCTGACTTGGTACCAGTAATATTACACACGAATCAATAGCAACATCTTTCCAAATTGTTTATACTTATTTGAGTGAAGTTAATTTGGGGGGGAAAAGCTTTAAAAAAGGCCCAGAGCAGTGATTTGTCCTTGCACATCACGCTGTGTAGGAGGTTTTGGCCTCTCCCGTCTTAGCGGATTAGGTTTAACAATGAAGAAATGGGCAAGACCCCACCGAGACGCCACCTCATACCTGCTGCCCGAGGATCCCCTGAACCCGATCCAGCCAGTCCTGGTCTTTCCTCCTCTCGGCTCGGACATCTTCAGATTCCTTCAAATCAGAACATGACACATGAGCTCAAATACTGAAATAACAGCGGTTCTAGGAAGCCTATCGTGTCTTCCCTAAAACAAAGACAACAACAAAATGATTGAAAATAGATCATACAAATACAATTAATAATTAGGCATCGATTAGCGTTGAGGGGTAAAGGCGGGGTAGCAAATGTGTTAAAAATCCATCGCAGCGCTTTTGTGACACCACATTTTTAGACGGCTATAATTTCCGCATCCCCAGCGTAACGCCAGGACAGCATCTCCTCTCCCTCTCCTTCCGTTAACCTCACGTGCTGAATTTACAAATGATGCCACGCGCCGGCCCTGTCCCGGGGGAGCAGAAATCAAGTGCTGTACCTATTGTGCGTCTCGGCCTCCTCGACTCTAATCCTCTGCAGGTCAGTGTATTAGCAGACCTCTCCTAATTTCCATGTTTGCTGCTTGTAGCGGCAGCTCATTACCATGAGCCGAGGGGCTGCCACACTGTGCCCCGCTCCGCTCGGGGGTTTCTGCTCCTACAGCCCCCCGGGGGATACATCCGTCCCGCGTCCCGCTAAGGATGCATAACAATGCACTGACCCTCCAATGCTCAGACAAACAATGCTGGAAAACAAACACGGCCTGGCAATTATAGGCTTATTACAAATGGATCATTAACTTTAGCTGTCGTCTGAGTGTGCGTCGTCTCGGACAGGGGAGAGGAGAGAGTGGAGGAGAATAAAGAGTAACACAGTCCTTTATTGATACAGCGCTTATGGGGACACCAGTTTGCTCAGTTTCACTGGGGGGGGTTTATCACGTTCGACAGCTAATTCCGACGGTTCATACCAAGACAGGGCATTAACCTCCAGGTCTGAGGGGCTTTTTAGGTTTCGAATAATGTAACAACTACGACGTTTACAATTAAAATAAGTTTATTTAAAAAAGAAGTGTTATAAAATCACCAAACATCAAAACAGGAACATAGGGAGAGAACAACTAATATATTCACAGAGGTGCACACACACTGACGCATTAATTCACAGGACCTCAATCCTTTTCCGTTTATAAGATGATATACACAATTATTTAAAACGTAAATCAGCCCCATTTCCTCAGTCTGGAAACTAAAGCAGCTGTCTGCACTGACACTCTGTTCGCTCGCTCTTACCTGCTGCTCGGTGTCCAGCATGTCTTGCAGGTCCGCCTGGGACATGTTCAGGATGGACGCCGCGATGGACTGCGCCCGGCTCATCGACTCGGTGGACAGTCCCGTGTCCGAGCCCTCCTGCCTCCGCTTCCTCGCTTTCCTGATCTGGGCTCTCGTCTCCTGCGAATCTGAGTGCATCTCCAACGCCAGCGTCTGCAAACAAACATGGCCATCTTTAGGAATAATATCAATAATAAGAAAAAAGTATCTGAATCTGATCAACCTAAAATGTAGGCAGGATTTTTCTCGAGTTGTTGTGTGGCTTCGCTTGTGGAAGAAGGAGAAAATTTAGCGTGAGATGTAGAGAGGACCTTGAATTAGCCTTCGATTGTTCCATGAATTAAACGACTCAATGTTTGACAATGTTGGTTGGCTGAGCTGATGTTCCCCTCGTTATTTCTAATAGTATTAAACTGTGGAGGAATGACATAAAAAGAAAGCTCACCAGGGCAAACGTGTCTCTAGCTGCACTCAAAAGCCAACATGAAATGGTAAAAAGCAAAACCGCATCCAAGTGTTTTATTTCACTTGAAGCTAGTATGCTCTTTTCCGGATAACAATTACAAAAAATAAAACGGTTCGAGTCATAGTTGAGAGGCACGGCACTCCCTCCCTCTACAGGGGCGGTTTCTCTCACTCTCTCTCGGAAATTTGTAGGTTTAATGGCTGCTTTAATCAACCTGATCGCAGCCCTCCACCAAGCATGATCAACAGAGATGCTATCAGGCCTGTTTAAAATGTTGCCCATGTGATCTGCCGCCGAGCGGGTCTGCGGAGAGCGGCGCGCAATGCGAGATCTGTCGAGATGAAAAAGACAATTAAATGTGCGAAGGCTGCCACTGTACTTGAGAAAGTCAATAAATTAATCTCCCCGTTGCTTCATTTAGAGTTTATTGATTGCTGTAATAATCTTCTATATCATTTGCTATAAGTCTAATGAAGATCTGACCTCGAAATGGCCGGTCAGCAGAGATGCAGGATTGCTGGATATTTCCCCACACATAGTGCTCGTATTGTGCGTGTATAACCAAGACCTAATCATGAGTGTCCCAAAGCACGAAATCTACAAAACATCTCACACAATTCCGTTGTTCTTCTTATGTTATTTTTTATTTGAGTTTTCTTTGAGACGGATCAAAAACACTTTGCTCAGTAAAGCCTCCTCTGCGTTTCATTTGGGGTTTTGTAGTTTTACAGCTCGAGTTTAGGTGCAAAATGGGTGTTGATAGATTGTAGAAGGGTATTGGCATGCTGAGAAAAGATTAAAACATATGGAAAGATGGAGATTTGAATTACTGTCTATTCGAATCTCAAATCTGAAGGGTTGCAAGTGTTTCCTTTCATATCAGGCTGTATAGTTTACTACTTGACTCGGAGAGGTGTGTAGAAAGCAAGAGCAATTTTTCTTTCCGTGGAAGAAAAGCTTGAACCGATGGCTAATGGCAAATTAACAAAGCGTTTTGATCCTAATTACGAGAAGTCCAAGATATAGGGATTAAAGGGTAAATTAATATGTACGTTTGCGGCACATTCTTGGCACAAAGGTTTAAAACACCTCTGCAGAGTCCGTGTGCTGCTGCTTCTTTAGGCTGACTTGACACTGTTGTAGTGAATCCCAGATTGAGATCATTGTCTGTTTGTTTGTGTGTTTTATCTCTTCTTCACCCAGAAGGTTGGGGCTGTGAGAGACCACATCCACACCGAGGGCAGCCTCAGATGCAGGAAAACAGAAGAAATAAAAAGCCAAACCAACAGAACAGAAACAGGAGCAAACGATTGATCCATTATTACCCTTGGCCTTGGCGGAAGGAGGTGAGCGCCCAGAGAAAAGCAAAACTAAGTGCCTTGCTGACATGTGCGAATGACAAGAAAGCGCGGTCCTGCGGCAGGGCCCTGGCTTGTGCGTTTCCCAGCAAAGTCTCTGCCTCGGAAAGATGTGCGGTGCATCGGACTCCATTATTTTGTTTACAGCCTAATAGATATTCACTGTCACTATTCAGGTCTTGGATTCAATTTACCTAAATCCCAGGTGTAGAGTAATCCTAATAGAGATTAACTGAATTTATCACTGATTCTTCCTCAGTCCTATCAGCCATGAGAGACTCCGTTAGTATCTGTCAAGTGCTCTGACGAGGGACGCGTCTGCGAGAGGGGCTTTGATGAAACAAACTCTTCTCGCACACATCATAGCCAGAGGGGCAATTTAGACTGCTAGTTTCAGCAAGGATTACTTGAGATAATGGAGAGTGGATAACGCGAGCACAAATTCTGACCTTTTTTAATTACTTTGTGTTACTGGTTCCGTTGCTCAACCTTCCCCGACTGACATACCTCCCAGCGCAGCCTTCGGTTCGCGCTCGTCGATTTCCTCACGCCTTCCCTGCAACTAAACTAAAGCACTTTGCTCCCGTCCCCCCCCTCCCCGTAGCGAACGCCACCTCGGCCCTCAAGCGTGCGCCCCGTCCACGTCCCCGCGAAGACACGAGCCATTAGCTCCCCGGTTCAGCCGACCGAACCCCCGGAGGGCTCCCCAGCGGCGCCGCGGTGTGTCAGGTGCACCACTAATTAGGTTAATTAGATGTGCCGAGGACATGAGGAGATGAGAGAACCTCCGTCGGTCTTCAATCCACCTCAATTACGCACAGGCTTTCAAGCACCGCCGAGGACGCGGAGAGAGGGCGCCCGAAAACATGGAAACGGCAAAAACACTGGGCAAACACGCCAGGAATAAAATGAATCGGAGTTCATTAGTTTACAAAACCTTTTCTACTTGTCTGTCAACAAAGAAAGGAAACGATACACTTGGCACTATCAGGTAACCGACCATTCTTTTAATGAAGAATCTATCAGGCACAACTAAGATTTGTGTGTTTCAAAACAAAACACAACCACAGAAAGTTCAAAAGAGCTCAATGAAATAAAGGACAGCGTATAATAAATAGTGGGCCAATTAAAGGGCAATTTTATAGTTCATCTCTTAGGTTTCGTTCGTTACTGTGTGCGCTGGCAACTGGTGACTGTTGGCCAAAAAAGGGGGCGACAATAATTGAATGGGAAAGAAAGGGATCAACGAAATGGGTTTAGAAGGAGCAAAAGAAAAAAGCGTGTTTGATAGTGCAGGGTAAACCCCATGTTCAAATAAAATAAATTAATCACAGCATATGTTCATATTGAAATTCCTACTCTGACTCAGAAATACGACTGATTTAAAATGCAGTGTAAGATGGAACGCAAAATATTTTATTATTTCATTTAGATGATCATCGATACGTACGATCTTGCATATACACCGCAGTGGAAAGAGGGAGGAATAATAACACTTTTCTTCTTTAAGAACCTGTGAAAAATCGAAAGTATTACCACTGAGGGAGATGGCTTTAAAGAGAGAGAGAGAGAGAGAGAGAGGATGAAGAAAAAAAAATGATGACTACATTTGTATTTCACCATTATCCATACCTCTAACTACTGCATACAACAACATCGGCGCCCAGGGCTCTCCAGTGCGCATTAGGATAAAGCGAGATAAAGTCTTAGAAGTCTCCGATCTGACTTGAAAAGTTGTATCTGGCGCATTGTAAAGTAATTTTAAATAAAGGAGAAAACATCGGCAGACCCTGAAGGGCTGAAACTGTTGGGACGGTGAGCTCTTTGCACTGTGAAGAAATCCCAGTCCTGATCAATATTTGACAAGGGTAAATCTCTTCTGAGTATTAGGTCAGGCCATCAAAGAATGTAATGTACTTTTATGGATCACTTGAGCGCGCGGTTTCAAAAAAATCTGCATCGGGAACGGGCGATGTACAGCGCTGGGTTATGTGAAAGTTACACTCATCTCCCTTTAAGCAGCAGACTTTGAAAGAGGGCTTCACAGGCGATGCTGAAGCCGAGCTGTGGGAAGGACGTCTGGAGACAGCGGGCGTTCCCGAGGACTGGAAGCGAGGGCCTCGGTATCTAGTGTGCCGATTCACGAGCTAGCCGAGGACTGCACTCGTATATAGGCGATTCAATTGTTAAATTGTAATTGGCTGCAAGTCTCTTCTGAAGAAAGAAAAAAGGTCTCAAAACAGACAGCCAGGAATCTGTCAGACCAAAGCTCAGTTCAGTTGGAAAACAAGCAATTATACCACTAGGGATCGATTTAAACAATTGTATAAACGTGTTATTAAGTAGGGTATTAACAGGTATAGGATATAACCGAGAGACCGCAGTGTCTGAGCCAAATTGAAATCAACCTATAAACTGTATATATTGTCAGATCGACATCTTCCAAAGTTTTCTACAGCTACTTTAATCAAATTATAAGAACAAAAAGATATCTTCATCATGCTCATATGTTACCAAGAAATATTGATTGAACTGTATAGCGGATAATAGCTTAATCATAAACTATATTTATGGTGATTTACACAATGGGAGTCACACAAGCAGCAAGCACCTCTCAGTTTATGGGAAGCCATGGCCTTCGTGGGTAAAAAGCTGAATTCCAACAAACCCAATACCTGATGCACAGAAATGAGAGTTATTTCACAGCAATACATTTTTACAGAAAGCCACGGTGCTCTAATTAAGTCTTCTACACCACTATCTTCTCTGGCATCATCTCACGCTGGTAGTGAGTTAATTACACTTTCCCGCTTGGCAAGCTGGCAGATCGAGATGTTGAAGCCTCTATTTTGCGAAGGCCCATGTTGTGCCAGGAGGGGGAAAAAAAAGCTACCTGTTTTATTAAGTCGACCATATCTATCATCAGATATTAATGCCGCCACGGCCAACAACTACACCGGGAACAGGGAGAGAGGGCAGATGAACGGTGCTTTCGAATTAGGATATTTGTCAAAAAATAAAGCATCGGAACGATTGCGGGGCGAGATGAAGGCAGAACAAACAATATCAATTTTTAAGCACCGCGCCTCAGAGCCGAGACGGAGAAGCACGCAACAACAGCTGACACCACACTTCTGAGCGAAGCACAGAGAGGATACGACCGAAATGCTCGCGTATCATCAGTTTTGAGAGAAGTTTCGGTCCCAACTGTTAACAATGAACTCGCTTTCAGAAGCGGACTGTGCCCATCTTCACCTTAAAATCTGTCCCTACATTGAGTACACTTTGCTTCCCTTCAGATGCGTATTTAAGAGACCTTTCAAGTGTTTACTATCAAGGCAAAAGGTGTGATTTAACTATCCCTAATCATCCACACGACCGGCTCAGAAACAAGGTGCCACTGTCCCTTTAAATGTCCCTCAGACCTTGAGCACGATTTCTCTTTCCCCTCTCTCTCCCCCCACTCCAACTAGCAGAGCTAATTAGCAGATGTCACCTAGCAGTCGAGCTGGGGAGGACAGGATGCCGCTTGGCCCGTGTTTATCTGCCGCTGCCAGGCGCCTGATTAGTCGCGGCCGCAGCGGCATGGCCAGCCGAACCAGTCAATTTGCGCTCTGCAGATTGCGAGAGGCAGTCCGGCGATGCCCACATTCCCTCCGTTGGCATATTCAGCACATTCGTTCGGGGCATTTCTATTTTTCCATCTTCTCGAGGATGATAAACTGTTTAAGGGTCCTAATGAAGACGTTATGAAGCTCATTCTCGTTAAGCTCGGCCAATTACAACCACCTCATCACAAGCCTTCCTGCCACAGAACAGGAGAGGGGGTGACAGCAACGTGTGGAGAACACATAAAAGAGTAAAAGAGATTTAACTCGTTAGATGCACCTTGTCCATTGTTCACGAGATACACTGTAGCCTGTGTTCATGGGAAGGGAGGGGGTGGGGTGGGATATAATAAACAATATATTGAATACAATAAAATAAAGATGTCTTGGGGACACAGAGAATGGACCTCACCCTCATGAAACCTGCCAGACTAGCACGTTAGACCTACTTGCTCACACAGTTGGGCAAGCCATACCTTAATGAAGGCCACCAGCTCCTCCCGCTGCCGGTGTGCGAGGCCCAGCTTCTTCTGGACGCCCTCCAGGGCCTGTCCGCTCTGCAGCGCCAGCCCGTGCATCTGCTGCGACGCCGTCTCCTCCAGCTCCGCCATGGCCGCCTCACACTCGGCCACCTTGGACTGGAGCTCCTGCAGCTTCTGGCTCTGCACAGAGATCGGGCAGGACAGTCCCATGAGAAAGCGACTACGCCACCTGCAAGGACTTTCTCTAAAGATGGGCGGACAGAAGACATCAAACCAACTAACAGTCAAAGGCGCGGTTTCTGATTTCCTATTTCCTACAAACTAAACCCCCCCCCAGTAAACGGCACCTTCTTGTCCAGATCGTCCCTCAGCTTGCGGCTCGTCAGCTCGTACTGACTCTTCTCCTTGGTGGCCACGCTGAGCCTCTGCTTCAGGGAGTCGATGCACGTCTTCCTGTTGGACGCCTCTTCGGACAGAGTCTTCACCTGTACAGAGAAGAGGAACAGCTGCACTTTTAGGGACACGATCTCTATTTGTCTTCTGCTACACACGTCTCTTGGGGTTGTCCGAACTCCTGAATCCATGCTGAAAAAACCCCCAACGCACAACACATTCCACTTATGTGGGTCCCACTAACTTAATTAAATTCAATTACTAAATGATTATTTTCCTGGAGCGGTAGACTTTCACCATTGTAAGAGCAATTTGTTTTGTATATTATATTACTTTAAAGTTCTGTATGTGACTGAATACTCAATTAGCGCTGAGTGCCGTTTCATTTTGTATTCCCCTTAGGCGTAACTTTCAGGAAATCTTCTGTTGCCTGTGAAGCGTATTAATGTTTGATCTCGCGTATTAAGAAGAAAAGGCCTTTTATTCCTGTTTAACAGTTGAAAGAAGGAAGGGTTAAAGATATCAGCTTTATAAGCGCAGAGCCGCTCTTGACTGGGAATGAGATGCTGTGCTCGGCTCAGAGGTGATCACACATGCTGCACATTCAGCCCTCCTGTGTGTGCTTTGCATCGTGGGATTCACATGGGGAGCAATGGCTCTGAACACATTACGGCTGTGGTGCGGCTTCTTTTACACCAAGAAATCAAGAGCACAAGGCTTTATTTAATGAACCATATCTCGGACTGATAAAGCATTTAATTGAGGCCAGTGTTTTAAAAGCTTGATACACACACGTGTGTAGTTGTGTACATGCGTGTCAAGCATATGACAATTCCACATGGATGAGAAATACATTCAGATGAATCCACCAGACTGTAATATCGACAGCCAGTCATAAAGGAAGTTTGTCCCGTTGTATAAAGTGGCGATCACGTAGCAGGACACTTTCAAGTGCTTTCATTTCACAACTATGGTGTCACATGACCCAGAGAGCTTCCCGGCGGGGTATACTACTGTCCAGAGCCGATATAGGAGACAGCATCCACACCCAGCCTCGACAGACGACTGACAAAGAACCTCGTGATGAAGCTTCACCGCTGGACAAATGCAGCAAACAAACGTCAGACTGCAACTAAATCACAACGTCTCTGCGCCACAGACTCGACCAATCGAGTGCCGGAGGAGCAGCAGGGGAAGCCACAGCCCGCCCGTCCGCGCAGCTCGGCTCTCCTATGACAACATTTTATGAAGCAGGTACTTTTCTGAGAAATGCTTTATCCTTCATAATGTGTCCTATAGTATCATCCATTTGGTCTCCTATAGAAGCCAAGTCATAAAACCCATTACACAAATCGGCCATTCTGATTCGGGAGGGAAAACAAAGTAAAAAATGAAGACGAAGTGACAGAGTCTTCCCATTTCTCAAACACAAAGGGACATACTTTCTTCTCCAGTTCTTCGATGAGCTGTCTGTGGGTCTTATCGTTTTCCTGAAATGATTTCATTCTGGATTTAAAATCTTCTACCAGATGCCGTTTCATGCCGACGTCTCTTTCCATACGAGAAACCCTAAGAAAAAGACAAGAAACACAAAACACAGCTTACTGGCGCCATCCGACAGCCAGAGCAATGCAAACATGGTTCCCTGAAGGAAACTGATCATGTTTTCACATCTTGCAAGTAATTGACATTGTTTTCTTAAGCCAAAAGGGAACAGAACACACAACAACAAAAAATCTGAAAAGACAAATCGACTTTAATAATTTAATGCCAATCTAATTCCATACACCATTGTTTTATTAATATATATATAACTTTGTTCATTCATACTCTATAAACAGAAAGTAGTGTTTCCTGCTGCAAAGGTATTAATAAAAAATGACTTCCACCGCACAATTCTTTTTAAAAGTTTAATATGAAATAGTACATTTATATACAACAGTAAAGTTTATAAAAGGTGTCCAGATGATGCAATGATCGATAGTCTCTGCAATTCATGAAGCGGAAACTGGAACCGAGTCTACACCGCGCTGCTCAAAACGGCTGATGCACCTTTGTGCCGATGACAAAGATTGTGTAGTGATGAAGAACAGGGACACAACGGACAGAAGAAACATAAGAGGAACCAGATCCTTAACTCTGGGTTACAAAAAAGTCTGCAGTTTATGAATGATCCCCATTTACTGCAATTTGGGAACACAAAGTGCCTCTTTAAGAAACGCTAGCTTCTTTTTCCTTACACGTTTGAAAGAAATGATCACAAAAGAGAACGCACTCTATGCAAAGATCTGGATGTGTATAACATGTACTGAGTGTCACTTCAAATTTCAATCTGCAACTGACTCAGTCTGATTAATATTCCTGTTCTCTTCTGAGTCACATTATTTAAGAATATGAAATTATAAACATTTACACATCTTCCAAAAATACAGCGGCAGCCTTCACTTGGGGCGGGGGGGTGTAGTGCCTAGCATTGATTTTATATCCATGGGAGCCGCCAACCAACAGAATGTTAAATTGTGAGCTGCCCACTCGCACCAGGTGCACACTAAACAGACACGTCTTTACATCAGTGCATACACAGGTATACACACGCACAAACACACAGCGTATGAAGGACTCCGCTGCTCGGGCTTCGTGGGTGTAAGAACAATAGTGAAGCCGAACGGCGCCATTCGAATGGGAGACGCTCTTGTCAGAGTGACATTAAATAAATGTGAGCGCTCAGCCCATGGGGCCGAACCTTGGTTACCCAATGGATTTTAGCATTAATGAGAAAAACGTATTGAACCTTTAGCGCTCATATGAAGCCGGGCTGGCTCTTGTGTTTGCTCAAGTCTGCGGCAATATCCAACCTTCCCTCAGACGCGCTGAGAGATGCTGCCTTCCTTTATGAAATGCTAATGCCAAATTGGTTTTTTTTAACAGTTTAGAAAAGGTACAGTATATTCAGTTAATACACTAAGGTATTCCCCCCCCACTTATTTGCTGCTGTTGTTTTAATAATAATAATAATAATAATATGTTTTGTGATACTCCAGTAAGGATGCAAAACTTCTCTATAGAGCTCGTTAAACAAATGACGAGTGGCATTCAATTCTCGTAGCCGCTATATAGGTGTTCACATGGGCTGGAATGAAAGGCACGGGCATGTGTTCATGAGCGAGTGATTACAGGGCTCCATGCATGCCTGCTTTTTTCTCTCAGAGTAAAGAACAGATCTTTTGTTTCCAGATTTCTGAATGAGCAGCGCTTTGATCCGCGGCGCTCCTGTAGTTTTTTCCTTTAATAACAAAAAGAACATTATTAATCTGCTCGCAGCAACTCTGTTTGTGATCTGAAGGAGAGCGCTAACAATGAGCCTTGCAGCAGGCGAAGCATGCTATCGCAATAACAGCGCACTCTCAAGCTCTCTCTGATGAGAGTTCAATTGGAAAATACACAGTTTACACTGGCGTCATCTACAGCACCTTGTTTAGGGGATCTTTTCAGTGGGTTATGGAAAAACACCTCTATGATTCAAGGTAGTTCACAGGCATAGTTTACCTAGTTGTGTTTTAGGCATAGTTCCAAAATGCGATTTAAAAACATTGTATAAACATTAGCAAGAAAACACCACAATTAAATAACTGATGCGAATGACAACTGCTACCCCTCCCATCCCGAAATATGAAAACATGCCACCGATCGTCAACGGACCGAAGATCAAAGAGACGCGTCTGTGCGAAAAGGCGAACGATGTACAGTTCTGTGCGTAAACAGAGCCCTACTCTCACACAGATACTGACAGAGACTTTGGAGTCTTTTAAGAGTACTTGTGTAGACAATATTTTAAGATGTATAACTCCAAGATGAAACCTGTATTCTAAACATGGATTTGCTTTAATGTTGCATTCATTTTATTTTCATTATGCCACTTAAAAATACAATTCACTCGCTTTTGTACACATATTACTCATGGCTGTGAGGAAACGGCTATAAATATGGTAGGAAGCCTATGCAAGCAAAACCAGAAAACAAATAAAGAATCAATCCTGAATCGTGTCAAATATGACTCACAAAGGGAGGAAGAATCTCCCTTGCCTCCCTACCTACAAACATGAATGCATGTTAAATATATACTTTGTTAAAGCAATAAATAAATACTAATAAGTTTAGTTTAATTGAATGGAATGTAGGACTACTGAACAAATCTCTTAAAAGCAGAGAAGTATCGCCCAGCTAAACTTTCCACTGTTTCACGGCCACACGTTCAGAAACCCTCGGGAAGACCGAGTGTGGGATTACATATTTCTGTAGTATCTGTAGTAATTTTCCTCAGACGGTCGAGCACAGTGCACACGGCCTGCATGAGGCTCCTCACACACAGCCCGGCTCATTGAGAGAGTCGGAGCCGCCACACGGTGGCATCAAACACAACAGATAGCGCAACGTACTTGTCTTGTAGCTCCCCGATCTGCTCTTCCTTCTCCTGCAAGTCGGCTTTCAGGGCTTTATTGGCAGCTGTGTGCCTCGTTACCTCATTAGATGCGATCTGGAAAACACACGGAAGAAAGCAGGGAAAAACAAGCAAAGCAAAATAAGTACACAGTATGTATAGTTCATTTCATACCTCTTATTTAGAATTGTAGAAGCACAGTGTAGTTACATTTTTATTGCTTTTCATATAAACAAGAGATTCTACATCTGAAAACACAACCTGACAGAAACTTGAGATGCACATACATGTAACAGTTAACAGGTTTATAAACGCAAGTGAGAGGGTTTAAAAAGTGTAATTTCTGTCGTGTGCAATTTACACATCCTGCTATGGTGTTCGGTCCGGGGAGATCGTGGCGGTCAGGTGAGTTGTGTTGTGTATTCTGGGAACTGCTGCCTCTCAAACTTCAGTGGAAACCCAGGCAGGATGTGAAGCACAATTAGTGTGAACGGTGAACGCGAGCTCCAATTCGCAACACTGCTGCTTTAACGAGCACCAGAAAGGGAAAATATCTTGGCTTTTCCAGCCGGTTAACCTTCATCACTCGATCCCCTTCGGGCCGTGATAAACCCAGAACAACACCGCCTGACAATGTGGGATTCAGCCCACATCGATGACATCTCCCCGAGCCGCGGCGCTCTGCCCACGGAGGGGCTTTCTGAAGGCGACCTGCCTGCGATGGTACAGACACAGACGAAGCCACTTCTTCTCGGCCTATAAAAAGCAAATCTCGCCCCGGGTGGAAATAAGTTCCCAATGTGTTTAGGCAGCCTTTACACTTCATCAATGGGGAAAGTTCACCAAATAGTTGCCCGCTCCGGAAACAGAAGTGTAAGTGTATCGTCTAAAGAATATGATGTCAGCTCTGTCAGATATATTTGTGTTTCTTTTCAATGTGTGTGATATAAATAGATACTTTTAAAATGTATAAAAAACAACAGAACAGTATGGAGTATTGCCTCCTAACTTGTAAGGTTACTGTGTGATTTTTAACACGTATAGTTTAACATACAGATTAAATCATTATTCTTTATCATTTTATTCGTTATTCTCACGCACACACACTTCTCTTGATTCTGCAGTTATTGAAGTAGGTTGCAATTGTGATAATACACATTTAGCCTGTGTACACCCCTCGTGTGATAACGGCCTTATTTATGTTTTTCTTTTATTCACTTCAACACCTTAAAGACCGAGCGTTTCGCCATTTATGGCATTCGCAGTCGGAATCTACTTCTGATGGATGTAAACGCAATCTCCCACATATTCATTTCCACTCCACAGGCTGAGGCAGCTTAAGAAAATAATAAAGCACATTATATCAGTGCAGACAAATGCATGGAAGAACGTCATTTAAAAGCAATTGCCGCCTTTTAAAATGATGACAATCAGTGGCACTGTGGCAATTTTTAATTGAATGCACAGGTCACCTAAAAATGGGGGGCTCTTTTCAAGACCTGCCCATCCTGTCGAATCCGACTCTGAAGCTAAACGATACCAGACGGGGTGGAACCGAGTCCACTGACCTTCAGCTTGTTCTGGAGATGCTTTATTTCCGTTTCCAATTGCTTCGGCGAGGGGCCGGGGGGGTCCTGGCTCGGCCTGGGGGCCGGAGGGGGCGCCTCCTGCGCGGCCCTGTCGGTCAGGGTCTGCAGTTGCTGTTTCAGCTGCCCCACCTCCCTCTCCAACTCGTCCTTCTGCAGCTGGAGCGCCGCCAGGTCGGAGGTCAGCTTCTGCAGGAGGACAATGAGAAAGAGGCCTGACTTTTCGCTGCTTAAGTGTCACTGATACACACGCAGGCCCATCACAGAAGGCCGGTACGTTAATTGCCTGCTCCACCGAAAGAAACTCCAACAAATCTCCAACAAATCATCTTTCAAACGTAAATTAAATGGCACCTGGAATCTAAATCCACTAAAATCATGAAGCTTTAACGCTCACACAGTGAAATCTGTGGAAATGTAAACCCACCGAAATTTGAATTAGCACTGCCCTGATTTTCTAAGATCTCTAAGAATACATGAAATAATTTGCCTACTTTAGAAATGTTATTATGTTAAAATATATTGGAACCACATTAAAATACATAACGCAACATATTAGCATCCCTCTGACATGTGGATTATAACATATGTGACGGCGGTGTGAGAGACGCACTTTGTTCAGTATGCTGGTAAACGCTTGTAGAAATACCGAATAACCGCACGCTCGGAAGAATTACAACACATATTAAGGCGATGTGAACAAAACGAACGTCACAAAAAGTATATTTTAACTTCTCTACTGATCAAAGCGCCCACCGGATACACCTGAAGGCAACGCCGCAGATCCACACCTGAACATCCGCGAGACGGCTGCCCAGGAGCCGCTAAGCCCCGACGACAATGGCAGCAACAGTGATTGCTAATAAATCAAGGATGTAAGATGATAATCCCATACACTTATCCTGCATGAATGACAAACCGTGCTGTTAATATGCATGACTGTAGCCTGTAAAAGTAAAATTACCACTCCATATTTCACCTGCCACGCGCGAGTGTCAAACAAAGTTTCTGTAAGCTGCTGACATCCCGGTTTTTGCATATAAATGTCCACATAAAAGCTCGGCAAATTCTCCTAATTACTGCTAATTTCCGAGCAGACTTTTCTTTCTTCCCCGTCTTTCAGTATACTTGTCTAATAAAGGGGAGCACAGCTTCAGTGAGAACCGCCAATGGAGTATACGACACTCGAAGCGTACTGCATTAATAAAAGGTCGTGTTAAAGATGGTCTGCAATTAAAGAACTACAAGGCACACAAAAAAAGCAATTTTCTTATAAAAAAAAATATATATAAAAATCAGAGCCTTAACAAAAAAAAAAAGAAATAATAAAATAATACACACAGCCATTTAACGCCAGGCAATTGTGCACCCCTGACTTTTCTAATTCTTCGGGGGGTGTGAGTGATTAGCAAATGGGTTTTGCATGAGTTTCATTTATGCAGATCGAGTCAAAGTCAACACGAGAAATCGGGCTCAATCTGCAGTGTGTCGGGCACCTAGCTAATTATGAATTAGTGATCAATCGGAATTGATAGTTATAATCGTGCGTGACAAAATCTAAAAAGGTGGTTATTTACCAAGATGCATGCCTGATAATCACACTGTTTAAGAAAATGCATATAATGACTGTGTTAGAAATAAAAGGAACATCATTCTCTGCTCATTATCAATAATATAGAACACTGACTGTCTTAACGTATTGCCCCTGACTCAATCGTATGAAATGCATTACACTTATATCTGTCACTATCATTAATAACAAACGGATTCAATAGCAGGTACTGCATTTTGAGTTATGGGAAGAGAAATCAAGACCTGACTTCTGGATTAACATAATTTGAACGATGGCCAAAGACCAACATATATATTTATGTAACGTATATATATATGATTTTATTCCTCCCCATTACGAAAACACCAGAAGTGCTCGGCTCCCGTATGTCCAGCTGGCACGGATCCCCAGTGAACGGGGATATCAGAGGCATACAATCAGCTTCTTGTGGATAGTCGTCTGAGCAGCTGATTCCTTCACAGTTTGCCCCGGAAACATGATCCCGGTGACATTTCACAAATTCCTGGATAAATGTTGCTCTGCTCTAGCAGCAGCGAGACAGGCTGTGTCATGCTCAGATCAATAGCAGGAGCGCGTTTCATCAGCCTCGGAAACCAGGAGTGCTGCGGCTGGCAAAAGCCACGGCCCTAGAGGCTCCGACAAGCACAGGGCTGGAGAGCATTCTCCACTGTTTACTCTGCGGGCCATCTGCAGCGCTCGGACTTAACCCTCTCGGCGCCGGGGAGATGGCGACCGGAGGGCCGATGCAGATGGGAGCGCGAGAGCCAGCGCTGTGCTGACGCGGCCGATCCGGTCCCGGGGACGACTCGCCGGCCCCGGGGGAGAGGGCGCGCTGTGCTTGTGTTGTTGTTCTCGGGGATATAGTTCATCGAGCCCTGCCAAGATCTGCAGGAGGCGTCAACAGCTCAAGGATCAAGGCTCCTACCGATCTGGCAAAGCTGTCCAGCGTCTCGGAGAAGGAGTCTCTCACAGCAGTGACACGTCGTTTATTTTAAAGATGCATTTTTAATTCTCGGATCTGGGGGTGAAGCCGACAGATACAGAACAATCAGAGTCACAGTTTAAATGCAGCCCTTTCAAATTCAGTTCTGCTTACATCTGTGTTTCTACAAATTTCCCTCAGAGCACCTTTAAATGCGACTATAATTCACCGATTCCATCTTTAAAATTATGGTTAAACTTGTTATCTTATTGATTTGTGGCAACTGCTTACATTTTCCCCCAAAAAACACAAACTGCTCTGTCTTACTGAGGCCTGGACTGAAGCCCAACTACGTGACGGTACCGCCTTTGCGTACGGGGAGTAGGATGAGTGATTGGCAGACGGGTCCCAGCCTCGATTTGGCGCCGGCCACAGTGTAAAGGAGGTAGCAAGGGGTACATGGGACAGAGGACACATCCCATCTGTTGAATGTTTTAATAACACAATGGACAAAAAAACAAACAAATGAAATGGAATAGTTCCCCCTCTTTTCTAATGTCTTGTACTTATGTCGTTGGGTATTTTCTCACAAAGAAAATTTGAACACTTCTTGCTGTTATTTTCTGACAGTAATCCGAGGAGTAAACCTATGAAAAGAGAATATTGGAAATGAAACGAGTGCAACGCATTTTCCACTCAGATACAGTTTTGTAAAAGAAAAGGCTTTTTGTTTTTGTGTGTAAGTTCACAAAAAGCACAACGTGTTGGAAACCTTTCCGTTACTCTTTACCTGGCATCCGGGACGAGCGCGGCGGCCGTCGAGGGGTGGCGAGTCGATGGCACAGCGACGGCGCTCTGACTTCGCGAGAGGAGGCTGCTAATCAGGCCTCTGGTGGGCCTGACCTTTCTGCAGATACTTGCCTTCTGACGCCGGTGTAACGGCTCAGACCGCGGCGCTGTGGGGAAATCTGCGCGGAAGCAGTTCGTCTGCATTCGGCGTGCGGGCGCGGTGCGCTGACGGCGCTAGGAAGGCAGCCGAGCCCCGTCCGTGCGGCGGCTGACCTCTCCCTGTCAGCCGTGCACTTAGTAAGCATGAAAAGGGCAAAGACTCACTGGTGCAGCAGCAGGAGGAAGGGAAAGAAATAGAAGAAACCTTTCCTTTCCCCCCCCCCCAACTCCTTACCTGTGAAACCTGCTTGCTGATCTGAAGTCTCTGGGCGAGCGAGTTCATCTGCGATGTTGTCTGCTTGTTGGTTTCTCTCAGCTCCCTGGCGGTGCGCCGCGCGTCTCTCCACCCGGCCTGCAGAACAGATATCTGCTGCTTCAGAGATACGATGCGCTGCTGCAACGCCAGTGAGAGACGTCTCTTCTGGGCCCCGGACTGCTTCTGCCTCTTCTGCTCCTGTTTACTTTCTACACGGACAGAAATACCACCTCCGGTGAGCAAACAAGGCGCTGTCGGAAGTTTTTTATTTCCTGTTTTAACACATCTTTTATTTCAAACTGCCCTTTCCACAAAAACACGGGAGTTCTCTCTTCAATTCAGAGGCAAAGTTTCTCTCTATTTTGTCTTGTAAAAAAGCTACTACTTTTGGTAACAGATTTGTTTTATTTTCACAGCCAAGTCGAGGCTTTTATTTGCAATCGCACTGGGTGATTATAGCGTTTGAAAGTATTTGTAAATGGATCTAATAACGCAATTCAGCAGAATCACTTCCAAATTAATGTCATCTAATCATGTTGATCACCACTATACCCTGAAAAGATCTAAACGATTTGAAAAGGGTGTTATTGTAAGATATAAACCCCACAGAACCACAAAACCCAACATGCGATCCCCTACCTTCTTGCTGTGACGGGTCAGTAGACCGAGGCCGGCGGCTCTTGTCTTTTTGGACTTTCCTCTTTTCCTTTTCACAGTTTGCACAGCCCTGAAAACACAAAACAGCACCATTTTCAGAGTCTCAGCTCCAGGTTAATCCTCCAGAACTCTCCAGAATTATATATAAAGATAATAATTTAAGTAATTTTTCAACAAAGCTCTCCAGGATGTCGCTGCAGAACCTCTATGGTTTCTTATCGTAAGATCAGATGATTTCAGAAACTGTAAAGTGCGGGCCACCATTGAATGTTGCACCATTTTAAATATGTTTTTACAATTACTACACCCCTGGGATTGCTGTAGTTTCTTTAATATTACGACTGTCTTTCAATCACTTCAGGGTTTTATTATATTGATTACTGATTTTATCTTTCAAAGTTCGTTTCTTGCTGTGGCGATTAATTAAACCATGTTTACATTTCCACACCAGATATGAACTGCCATGCTGTGTATACGGGGAATGAATATCTGTAAGGGCTCCAAAGCTTTGCATCATTATTTTTCATCCATCCATCCATCAGTCCCTGCAGAGCTTTAAAGTCAAATGAATAAATAAACCTCCTGTCTGCTCCTCTGTTTTGGGTGACTTTTCATTTTCCTTCATTCGGAGTTGTTTCCTTTTCTTCCCCGTCGGTCTTCTGAATCAGTGAGGATGTGAAGAGTCTGATGACAGTTTGTGATGAATTCAAGAGTGCAACGGTAATGGTGCAGCCTGAAGACCTCGCCACGAAGCCATTTCACACGAGTGCCTCGTTCCTTTCATGCTTTTAAAAATATTTTTCAAAATCAAAGTGCTGCAGACACCGAAGAATACTCTCAATTAGAACATGAGAAAGTGTCCATTCGAGAGGAGGCCATTCGCCCCATCGTGCTCGTTTGGTGTCCATTAATAACTAAGTGATCAAGGATCCTATCCAGTCTGTTTTTGAATGTTCCCAAATTGTCTCTTCAGCCACATCGCTGGGGAGTTTGTTCCAGACGACTCTGTGTGAATTATTGTGAAACTGCTGTTTCTGAAAAGTAAAAAGCTTTTGTGCTTCCCAAACTGTACGTAATGTTTCTGTCATTTTAAATTAATGTACATGTACTGCTGCATACCAGTCATGTGATCGCTTGCCTATTCCAGCTGACACAAGGGTTGACTCAAATAAACCGCGACTCCTAGGCATTTGGGATTCTTAGATCCGAGCCTGTGTATCAGGACGGCAGCAGCCAGCTGAGCTCTGTTACCCGTCCATCAGGAAGGCCCTCTCCTGTGTGTAGGAGAGGACGAGGAGTGGATGATGAGCATGCAGATGAGGACAAAACTCAGGATCACTGAGGTGAGGAGACCCTTAGTACCGCACCAGCATCCGTCCCAGCTGTTCATTCACCGGCTACCTGCGGTTTCCAAATAAAACCACCGAGATGACTTGCTGGGGTGTTTTGCTTCGGAAACTAAATTAAAATCTGATTCCTAACCCCCGCCACCGGCCGTGCAACACAGCGCAGGAACGGGCCGTTTCCAGAGACCTGGTGTTCACTCAGATAGCTCAGTCCGTAATTTACAGCACTGGGAGCCCGCGTGATTTCCTTAAGTAGACTTGCCTGTACGAGGATGTGACTATAAAGCTGCAGAAACCATCTGTTGGATGTAAATGAGGCGATTATATTTTAATACACATGTATAAATCATTAAATGTGTTTAGGCGGATTAATTCTTCATTGTTTTCCCTCTTTGTTTCAAGTACCGTTGTTTTTAATAAGGAAGACAGGTTCCCTGGGGGAGGCCAAGTGCTATTTCTCCATCGCAGCATCCAGCGGGGTTTATAAGCACGGTGGCAAATATTCGGCTGTGTCTGTGCGGAAAGAACAGCGTAAAGAAAGTAAAGGGTGTGCTGAACTGCCTTTGCAAAGTATCAGTGCCTGAAGTCTCCAAATGTTAAGTCAAACTCAGGGAGCTGTTCGCTGCATTTTAACTGCCCCCCCGTCCACGCTCTCTAAATAAAATAAACAAATACATATTGATGTGTGTGCACAAAGTCGAATGGAAAGATGTCTGCTTGGAATAACAAGAGGAAACAGAAGAAAAAGTGTGACATCATTGACAGAGTGACAATGTTACAACGTGCCCACGTGACCTTCACCGTCACTCATCTCCCACCCCAAATTACCCCCTGGCACCACACAGCCCGCTTCCTCTACGAGCCTTAATCACTTCAGTTTGTCTCGCAGCATGATTTATGAATGTGCTTTATGCGCTTATTGCGCTCACTCGTTCGCTGGCTTTATTGTGATTGTTAAAGTCCGGCGTGTGAGCGTGTGTGTGTGGGATGGGTTCTCTCGGAGAAATTGGCTCTTTCTTTACATAATCCTCAGGTGATTACTGCTATTTATGACAGTAATGTGCATCACTTAGAGGCAGCACAAGTGAGATAAATGGGTATAATCAAGCACCGCGTCACAGTGCGTTCACGTGGAACAAACAGAGCACCGAGTCTCATATAGACATCACAGCATGCTTAAAAAACATATGCTATCGGTCAAAAGTTTTAGCACACCCCC
The DNA here is from genome assembly GCF_036373705.1 of Amia ocellicauda. Taxonomy (NCBI): domain Eukaryota; kingdom Metazoa; phylum Chordata; class Actinopteri; order Amiiformes; family Amiidae; genus Amia; species Amia ocellicauda. The sequence goes on along the minus strand of NC_089862.1, from coordinate 34,619,543 downwards.
ATTTTCCCAGTTTTTATTGAAATGTAAGCAGTTCAAGTCCAGGGAATAACCTGAAATGGTACAAAGGTAAGTGGTAAACTGCCAGAGGTTTAAAAAAAAAGTTTATGTTACCAAAAACTGAAAATAATGTACATTTCAGAGTTATATACTGTTACACTACACCCTCTTAAGCATTATTTGGCAATGTTACACTTTATTCCTACAATGTGCACATCATTTGAAAGCTTATTCTCTGGGCTACCAGCGCGTTTCATTCTCAAACACATCTGATTCACAGTTCCCCTGTCGCCCGCCGTCATTCAGAGCCTGGGGGTGTAAACGCGTCTACTTTGGGGTGAGGGTCTCATTCAGACGGTCACAGATCACTCAGTTTCGATCAGATTTCTTTGCAAATGGGCTTGTTTTGTTCAGAACAACCTAACGATTAATTACATATATATATTTGATATTGAACATATATTATTTGATGTTCTATCAAACACAGAGAAGTTCAGATGCAATTATGTAAAATCGTTGTGTATTATTACACTGTAAACAGTTTACCATCCTGACATGTTGAGCTCTCTACGGGTATGTGTTGCTTCTACCAAAACGTGGATGGTCTCGTTTTGATCAGTAGACTGTCTGGTTCCAGAATTTGTCATAATTGTCAATATTTTCTGAAATGTTGTATTCCTACTCAGACCATGTATCCCCACACCCCCCATTTTAGAATGCAGAGGGGTATAAAAAACACATTTTTGGTGCCCTTTTAAGGTACCAGAGGGGTTTGTCAGCTTAAGGGGTTAAAATGGAGGTGATCTAAAACTTCTGACCGGTACTGCTCATATAGTATTTACTCTGTGCACAACATTACCATCTCATCAAGTATCAAGCAAGGGGGAAAAAACAAATACGCAAAAAGAAAAGGGACAGTTTTCCAGAAGTGATGAGAAGTAATACATCAGTACTCAAAAGAATAAATATTTCTGTCAGTTCAGTATCTTCTGGGGCTGTCGGAAGCAAAGGTCAAAAGAAACAAATTACATTGACAAAATCACCTTAAAAAGCCTGGGCCCTGGGCGGGGCCCCGGGCGGCGCGGTGGGGTGTCTCGCGTCCCATCGCTCTCTCCACTGCTGCCCGCCGAGTCATCTGTCTCCCGGGACGGACGTCTGATCCTCGCTGACCTTGCTGTGACCTCGCCCAGGCTGTCCCAGCTTCCCTCGGCGCTGTCGCTGCGGCAGACAAGGCCAGTAAACATCACCTCACCCTAAATTAAACACTGCGACCGGCTCAAGAAGTAGAGTCACTCAAAAACGTGCGATTTTGCTGGGGAGGAAAAAAAGCCTTTGTATTTAGATGATTCCCCCCCCTATAAAGTCCAGGAGGGAAGGTGTTAATCTGTTGGCAAAACCTCCTACTATATCAGCCATTATATTCCTTAAACATCCCCTTGACATATCTATTCACATGAAAATAACCCTCATCACATTTAGCACACTGGAGATCCATGCCTTCAGATTCAGCCCTGTACTAGTGAACAGATTTTAACATTTCGTTCTTTCAAAATTGCAATAAGGAAGGGGAAAAAAAAATCTTTAAACTGTATTACTTCAATAAAGAGCTGCAGGAGACTAAATCATTTTTAACCCTCACTCAATGGATGCGAGTTCAGTGGCTTTGCATAAAACATACATTAAATAATTAGTGTGGATGGTTCTTAATTTAAAGGATGTTAAACAGCTTGTAGACATCTGGTAGAAAGCCGAAATGGGTCATTCAAAATTTATCTAACTAAATTAAGGAGAGAGAAAAAAAGGGTTTCTCATCCTGGATCGACATGTCACAAGATAACTAAACTGACTTAGTCGGCTTGCCTGGGAATCCTTAGCTGTCAGTGGTGAATATGCAAAGGGCCAGCAAATTAAATCAACCTGCCAAACTGTCAATTTCAAGCCTCATGACTGCATGAAAATGGCATCACTGGAAGAAATCAAGCATCGCCTTATTCTGGGTTTCCTGGCATCAATTCAACTGCTCATGCAGAGGTGGCTAATTTTGCATGCAAATTTCAGTCAATAAGCTTCGAGCAAGACATCCCAGGATATTTCAAAGGATCTGACAGTAGTTTTTTTCCCCTTTCTCTTTTCTCCCCCCACTCCCTTGAATACCAAATCGACAGTAGTTGAAATTCAATCTCCCCATTTACGCAGGCTTTGCATATGCACGCTGTCCCCCTCGCTGCCGATGCCCAAAATAATGAGAGCCCTACCTGTCTGCGCTCAGGTCCTCCCAGCCGTCCCTGTTGAAGTCCTCGAACACGGCGCTCTGCTCCTTGATGGACTGGTTGAGGAAAACTTGCCGGCGTCGGAGGGAGGTGCCAGGCCGGGCCGCTCGGAGCCTGACCTTGGCGGCCCCGGCCCTGCAGCAGGGCGGCCCTCTGGCACCCGGTCCCCTGGCGGCCCGAGCGATGCCCAGCTCCCTCCGCAGCTCCTGCATCCGCCGCAGCATCACGCCGCGCTCCCTCCTCAGCTCCTTGGCGCCGGCCGCCTGCCTCCTCAGCGCGGACACCCGGCCCTCCAGCTCGGCCACGGCGGTCAGCAGCTGCTCCCGCTCCTCCCTGGCCGCCGCCTCCCTGGCCTCCCCCTGGCTGCGCAGACGGGCCAGCGAGGCCTGCAGTGTGTCTCGAGCCCGGCCCAGCTCCGCGTTGGTCTCCTTCAGCCTCTCCATCTCCTTCTCTAGGGTGCGGAGCTTCCTCTCCAGCTGTGCGACCTACAGGAGGCGCACGACAAAAGGGCATCTTCTCTGAAAGCTGTAAGGATGGGCGAGGGAAACCTGTTCGATCATCACAACGCCCCTTCACTCGCACCTTCATTTCTTTGTAATTACCCAAGAATCAGTTTGAATATCGAGTAACAACAAGAAAGAGGAAAAACACAATGTTAACAACAGTATTCTTACTATTGACGACATCAGTTTTAATCGGAAAACCAACTAACAAAAACATTAAGTATTGATACTACATAAATAAGTACATCAATAAAACACATCGCTAATCAGTATATAATTAATAAATACACTTAAGAATGATGCATTAATTAGTGATGCTTTTTTATTTATGTATTCATTGTAAAAGAAAGCTAGACAAGGGAATTATTTGAACAACTCAATAACAGTTTCTGGCGTACATCATTTCAACAGTGTTTGTTACCACAGTTTCTGCAGTTTTGTGCAGATTGTAACTGACTGTATCTGACTGGCGGTGCCAGTTTGTGTGGGCATATTTCAGCTGGTTTATCAATACCACCAGAGCTGACAAGAAACAACACTTTTTTTATTGCAGTTAATCCCTCAGGTCAACCTTTCTGGTGTATCAACGTGGAAGCAGTATTTGTCATTCAGAGTACATCGAAAGACACGGCTGTTCGTCCCCGGTGCGCAAGTCTTTTTATTGAGTGGCATCTGCGATAGACGACACAGAGAAATGGATGGTGTTTATTATGGGATGAGAACAAGAACAAGAAGGAGAAGTAGAAGGCTTCTGGGCTTATGAATGTCATAAACTTCTTCCAACAGGATTAGAAAGGGGATCTGTTTTTCTAGATTATATTTAAGATTGCCTGGCGGTCCTTTTCACCTTAATGGGGTCACGTGAAGTCAACCGAAAACTTGGAGAGTTACAGAAGTCGGTTCCAGGAAAGATCTTAATGAAGAAACTTAATCTGCACGAATCAGCCGGGGCAGACACAGTGTTCAGACACAAGCACACTTTGTGGAGCACTTTCTCCACAGTATCACCGCTTCATTTCGGATTCCAGCGAGAATTATGATTAATATGCTTGAATTTGCACATATTCCTCTAAATGAATGTCATTTTGTCCCGTCTGCGTCCAGCGATGTGGTAATCGTCACTCAAACCCCGTTATTTGTGACACCCTTGTTTGTTCCCCGTCTCTTTCAACATGTGCTACAAACGTGTACCAGGCATCCACACATTTTGCAGTTCTTTTTCTCTCCTTCAAACCCATGGTGACAGACTGTGCGGACATCTGACTCGCACACACACTCCCGTCGCATGTTACTAAACAAAAAGGGCACTACTTTGTCTTGACGTTAGATCTTTGTCGAGACGGTTAAAAAGAACAGCGGATGCCTGCCGGGTGTATACCCCGGGGCAATCTTTCCCTTTATTTTGGCTCTCTCTGCCCTCTCGTCTGCATGTTACCTTTCAAACAAAATTATTCTTCCCCCGGCTCGCTGACGATAGACCGAAATAAATTGTGTGACATCCACGCACTGTGGGGCCCAAATTATTTCAATTACTCACTCTTCCTAAAAATAAATTAGCTGCAGCGTTTCCTCTTCTGTATGTTATTATATTTAACACGATGTTTGTCATTCAGTAATAACGAGATGACAGCCTTCATTACCTGACCATATGGCATTTGTTAGAAGTACACGCCACTGCATCATCTGCTGTAAATTACCACCTAACAACTTAATTCACGGTTCACAAATGCGGCAGTAACCTCCCAGCTACCAGGCATGATAGATCTTCCGACCGGCTTAAACGACACACTTCCCTGTATCTCATTAGTGAAGCCAATGAAACGGACATCTCCGGCCCAGCGTAGAGGCTTGCGATAACAGTCTCCATTCGGTGGAACGGCACGGGATTATGGTTAGGGTTACGCTGTTACACAAGCTGTGCCTCAACCTGGCTGTGACTTCATTATCTCACCACCCCACTGTATATTAGTCAGTTAAAGGTTGCCTGATCCTTCAATACAACTTTATATGGAGACCAAATAAGGGAGAACACAGCCGTTTAAAGTTGCCCCGATATGTTCAATTCGAACAGGAAACCGGGGAGGCCGGCTGCGAAGGGTAACCTGTTTTCTTAAAGCCAGTTCTTTATAAGGCGTGGGATTAAGGGAAAAAAACATCATATCAATAGAGGGCTTCAAAATATTTCCCCAACATGTTTGTCTGGGTTTCAGAGCTCGTTCGACCCTCACACACGAAACCTCCCGCTGCTGTTCCCTCCCAGACCACAACGCTCCGGCTGCCAAACCTGACAGCTTGGACAATGAAATCCAGATGAATGGCCGCCCCACGTCTCCTGCTGAAGAACACAGACCCAGGAAATCTAACAACTTCAGCGAGAAGTGAGGATCGGGCAGCGAGAGGACTTGGGATGCATCAGCCTTTGAAGCGTGTGATTCAAACGTCCTTATTTCTCAGGTGAAGGCCTCGGAGTTTCCATCTCATAGGCACAGGGCCTTTATGTCCTGTAAGATCTCCCACGCATACTTTGACAGGACAAGTTTGTTGCAGTTACTTACAAAGCCTCAGGGAACCATGTTATGGAGATCACAAAGGTTTTAAATGCTTCTTCAATGGACTGTTGTGATCCTTTGCCAGCCTCTGTCATGAGGAGGATCTAAACTGGTCTTTCAGAGCATTGGGGATTGAGAACGGGGAGAAATTGATCTGTTTTGACATTTGAACTTGAGTGACATACTGGTAGAAAAGTTATAGAATTTTTATATCACGTTTTCTTTGGAAGATGTAAATATACTGAAGAAAAGAAAGGATAAGTGTATAGAGTAATTCAAACCACACTAGAGGACATTATACTTGAAGAGTATATAATGTATACTACACACCAAAATGTAACTTTGTAACTGGTGTCTGACAGGGTTTGGCATTGTGTAAATTGGTCACTTTCTACAGTAGTAGAGATCATGTGACAAACAGTTGTTTACAAACAGTATTGAGATTGAGCTCTGATGTCATCATTTACATCAGTCAGATATAGACACATATGTGGAACTGGTTTCTTATAATGTACTACAAGTGCCAACAAAAATACTTACAAACTTACAATATTTAAATAAATAAACAGCCCAGTGAATAATCTGGAGGGAACACAAGACAGACAACTGTAAAAAAGTAAAAGCTTTAACCTCTTCAACTGTGAAACATGGCATAAAACCCACCACTTTTACCTTAATCAGTCCTATTCTACAGCTACTAAATTGCAAAGTTTTTTCATTTCTCTCCCTCGTCTTTCATCCTCTATGGCAGTGACGGTGTGCCGGAGCGCTTTATTCGTACCTGTTTTAATGAGCGCTCCGCTCTGTCTTCGCCCTCCTTTTTGGGAGTGCTGCTCCTGACCCCTCCATCTTCCCCCAGTCTGGAGCGCAGCTCTGCCGGGGGAACAAAGCACATATTGTGACATTACGTGTCGAGCTCAATCAAGGACCTTGTCATCTTCAAAACCGTGTTCTACAAAGACTCAATTAACAATAATTAGGTCTATTTTCTTTTCACTTTGTCTTGCCATTCTTGTAAAGATGGCTCCCCCCCGGCCCCTAAAAGTCACATAATTGCATTAGTCAGATTGGGGAGATATTAGCTTGAGAAGAGTTTGAAAGAAAGAAAAAAGATAAAGAGGAAAAAGAAGCCCCTGCATACTTTAGATGGACAGGAATTGTCATCAGTTTTAAGGTTTTGTAGAAGTGTGGAAGATGCTTCAAACAGCGGTCTTCGCTGAATGCAGTGGGGAGGAAAAAGATTATCCAAAACAGAAAAGTTACGTGGGAAGAGAATTGAGAAGCTTTTCTACACTGTGCAAAGAGCCCAATTCAAACGACTTTCCGAGCACTATGGGCAGGTATCAGACACATACACACAACAGTAATATAAAAGTGTTGCACTGGAGCCATTTTCAACCATGGAAAATCTTAATATGATCACACAACCTTATGGTATGTACAATAAAACACACATCTGTATCTATATATATACAGATCTAAATATCTACCTTTACATGCATTTGTGTTTCCTAGTTTATTTCCTGTTTCTTATCCAGTGAACAATTTCTCTTTCTGGAGCTGAAGTGGATTTGTTTTCTTCTTCTTCAAACTCTAAATTGGCAACTCTTTTCCTTTCAAATCTTTCCATGTCTTTTTTGTATGACCTGAGCTCAGCGCTACTGAACACGCCCGCTGCCAGCCGTGCAGAATCAACACAGCACGTCCTTTCAATGTGCCCAGCGAGCCACAGGGGTCGCCGAGGCACAGCAGGCCGAGGAAACCCGGGCTCACTTCAAACCCACTCAGTCCCACTCGGTACTCAAACAGATATATAGAAATTGACGTGTGTGTGATGCATGGACTCAGCACAACGAATACAGTGGGAAGAGCAGTAGGGGGATCTGGCTTTTTATTCAGGGATTCAGGAAGTACACAGACTGAAAAAAACATACAATAAAAGCAACACACACACACAAACACGGGGGGAGACTGTGCCGTCTCCCGGTCATCAGGGGACACGGAGTCAGAGATGTGCTCGATGCAGAAAGCAGGAGATCATCGGAGCCGAACGATTCAGTTGTCTGAGCCTCTCAGTAATTCTGTGACATAACACTAGCAAAAGCAATCAGTAGCACTCGCCCAATTAGTGTTGACTCTATTTAATAACTGCATGTTAACTGCTGTGCAAACAATTGCTCCGTCTTTATTAAAGTACTGTTTGACTTCAGAGTCTATTACCAAGAGCGCCACAGCTTGTTCAGCCGACGCCTGGCTGAAACAACGCACAAAACAACACAATCTAATTGGGGGGGATCGGAAATCAGGTGATGATATCGGTCAGTGCTCGTAATTAAACAGTGGTTCCATACGCACGAGTGCAAGACATTTCATATTTTCCATGAATGTCAACGACACAAATCACAAGTATTTGAGATCAGAGTCTCGTCAGTCACTGAAGCAACTTTTTTCAAACCCCTGATTTTTAACAAACAAAATGGGACTTAAGGTAACAAATTAATTAAACCATGAACTCTTATTTTCTAATGACCCACCACTTCCTTTAATCCTTTTGATCTGGATGGAATAACACACCCCCTGCCAACAGACATACACACTCACACACACATACACACACAATCATACACACACACACAGACACCATATTTCTGACTCATGTAAGACTTCAGGAACTCACCCTTGAATATTTATGATAAACTTTTCAATCTCGATATAAACAATACAATCAAGTATCAGTAACACTTCCACGTAGAAACACAGGGTCCAGTTAAATCCAGTCTAGTTCTCGGCTCTTATGTTTCACCTGCTGTGTTCTCCTTTTAATCCCTTTTGTTTCTCCTTTGCGTTTGTTTTTTTAAAGCTAACTCAGCACATGGCATTTCCAATCAAACACACAAAATACAAAAAAACTCTAATGGGGGGGAAAAATGAATAGCAAACACTAAAAAGGCACATTTTAGTGTGCTTGCTAAATCAGCATCCTGGACTCTCCTGGGCATGCCGATGAAGGCAGCTTCACAGGAAACAGTTCGGTCGCTGCTCAAAACAACACCTCTGGCTGCGTTACTCCGACTGTCTCTAGACGCCCACACTGGGAGCAACACGAACACAGGGTTAAATAAAAAAAAAGGAGGGGGGGGAACAGACGAGAAAGAGAAAACTAGCAAACTTTTCCTGCTAGTTCAGAGTGGGGGAAAAAAACAAGATGAACAAACTTCTCAGCTCGCTTTGTATAAAACTTTCATACTGCATCCAGTAGCCAATTTGCCGAATGAGCTTAAAAAGTAAAATATTGATGCAGTAACTTCCCGGGTCAGGCGACCTCTGGCGGGCCGGAGAACAGATGGGCAGAGAGGAGGCATGTCCTCGTAGGTTAGCGCTCCCTCTCTGCATTAACAATGGCTAATAAGTTTGTTACATTAAATTAGCCGTCTCTTTTGTCTTGCGGACGCGTCACATTCAATTAGGCGCCAGGCGAGCGTCTTGTGAAGGCAGCATTACACACAGGATGCTTAAGCAGAAAGAGTCAAATTATCGCAGTCTCGCGTGGCTGGGGAATAAGTACCTTGACTTTACCTTGATATTAATCCGGGCCTTCCCTAGCCGTTTCTCGAGCTCGGTCCCTCAGCTCACTGGGGCTGCATATATTAATGACTAGCCCTTTTAAGGCACGCGGAGAAACAAAGACCGATATGTAAATGCCTTTCATCTTCTGCGATTATTTATTTTGATGTCTATCTGGTAGACTGAACCCTTCTCCCTTTGTGTGGGTCACGGCGTCGACGGGAATCAATGCGCTGCTGCGAGGGAAGCATGTTTTATGGATTTTGTTTTGTAGTCAGGCTCACGCTCCTCAGCGATCCGCTGTTCAAGTGAGACTCAAAGGCACGGGACGGACAATCTGTGGACCCGGGTCCGTCTGCTTTGCTTTGAGATGAGGTACCGGGACGTTCAGTGCTGTACATCTGATGGATGCTGGGAATAAACAAGTCACGTCACACTGGAAACCGATACAGACTGTGCTTACGAGGATTGTGACGCGATATAGTGACGATGCCGGGGGAAACACGGCGGAACAGAGTCTATATCCAGTCCAGTTTGGATCTGAACATCACCTGAACACACCTGCCTCTCGTATCCGATCTCATGTCTCTTTTGTAACACAACACAAAGGAGCAAATCAGACCCAAGATAATGACTGGCCTGCGAGCCCCTAAACACTCGTACAGCATGCGGTAACCCAAGAACAAAGACAAAGTCGTCCACGGTTAGTCACAGGTCATTTTCAGCAGATTCCTATTTATCAGGGTAGAAACGCACAACAATAGCAGAGTGCTGCTCAGAGGCACGACGACCCCGGCCTGTCTTGCCTCGGGCATATTCACCTGTGAGGGGTGCGAGACATTTTTCTGCACAACAACACAGCAGAAGGACTACAGGCCAAACTGCCGATGGTAAGAGATCTTTGATTACCGCGGTCAAAGCCCGGCATTCATCCCTCGCAGCTAAGCCCCGCGCTCCGCTGCACCCGTTTCCCCGCGGCCATGAATGCGTCTTGTTGTTATTACGCCTCACAAAAGATCGCCTTTCGCTGCGAGATAACTCCGGCGATATCCATATCCCTCACATTGCCCGCTATTGTTTTGTTATCACCTTTCATTACTTTTTTAGCCGTGATGAATAATTGAGGTTTTTCGGCCTGTGGCTCGAAACAACATGCGAGGGAGTTTGTTTCGCTGCAACACCGTGCGCTGCAGCCCTCGACTTAACAACAACACTCAGCACAACACAGGCGTGTCAGGGGAGGAAGCGAGGGGAAGGATCTGTGCGCAGGGTGGGGTATTGAGCAGTGATAACAGATGTAAGAATAAGAAAATAAAAACGGTGGAAAACAGAAAACTTGGAGAGGAAGCCTCTAATAACGTGCCCTTCAGGTGGAACGGGCAAAACGATCACCATCACCGTAAACTACCGCTTAGCTGTATTGTTCTTTTCCAGCAAGTATTAGTGGCTTAAGTTGTGTAATTACTCCTCAAACTACAATTCCTGCTCTGAATCACAACTCGGGCTCTTAGCGGGATTCTCTGAAAGGCCCTAAACCCGTGACAAGGGCTTTTTTGGGCGCCCGAGCCAGTTCTGAGACTTGATGCGTCACGAACAGAAAAAAAAAGCATTTCATCTCGAAATCCGGCCATTAAGAAGACAGTGCCTCAGCAGAAATAACTAGAAGTCAGAGAAACCCATAAAATTAAATAGCACTTTGCAGTCCCTCCGTTACAATAATCCCTGTATTGGCAGATTTCTCATGCCGGTATTAATTATGAGCGACAATGATACGAATTCAGCAGAATATGTCTAATTGGTGCGCAGTCCCAGGCGTGGTCTGGGAGATTTAAGGAGCAGTTGAGCGGGAATCGTGTCGGCGTCTAATGGCACCTCTGAGCGAGAGCCACTGTCATTCCCTTTCCATCTGTGAGGAAACAACAGCTCACAGAAACTCCCTTTCGTAGTATTTACTGTTAGTCTTGCCTACAAAGACTAAGACATTCCTTCCCTGTCAGGGTATCACCACACTTATTAAAACGCATCTGTCTGGAGACCGGGCTTACTTTCTGTCTGTCTGGAGCCGTGGGACTCTTACAGGTATGTTTAGGGTTAAAAAAACCTCCTACTGGAGAAACGTACGGGTGACAACTAATTCATGAGGCTTACGAGTCTAAAAACGCATGATTTCAATTAAGTTGCTGCAATTAAATGGATCCTAAGAATAATTAATTTTTAAACACACCAGCAACTGGCTAATTATATAACAAAATATCCAGTAATGACATGAGGAAATTATGGGCATAATTTTAAATACTGCGTAAGAACATATTCCACTGCCGGGGACGTTCCCTTGGCACAGCTACAGCGGTGGACTATAGTGTCTGTGAACACGACCCTTTTGTCCAGCAGGGACGGACAAGGGCCTCGTCTGGATGTCTGGCAAGTAATCTATATGAATCTCTCTCTCTAACAGGCTGTAGTTTCTCTATTAATAAATCCACCGGTCCTTCATAGACTACTAAGAGAATAACCGTGGCAAGGAAAAAACTAAAAAACACTTGAAATCTGTCATCTTCAACATTTATCACAATTATTTTCTAATGCTCTACTTCTTGGCCAGTTTGCCCTATTGATATAATTTCCTTCAGGACGTGTCCAAAGTCCTTTGTTAACCCAGCTCAACAAATCAACACAAGCCGCGCTGTCACTGTCAGCGTCCGTCACTCAAGCACGCGGCAGCGAGGGGAGAGAGAGCAGCAGCTCTAGTACGGTTTTCCTGTCCTCTTCACATTATTAATGTACGATACACAGGGAGGCTGCCTTTGAGGTCAGGCACGGATAACACAACACCTAAAGAAGACAACAAAGAGTTTAAGCGGCTCTAATTAGGACATCAAGCAGGTGGGCTCATTCGCCGCTCCGCAAAGTAAAGGATCCTCGACCGCATTATTAATACCTGCATACGGTATAGATCTGCGACGTGTAAACAAGACAGTCCGGCTGTAAAGACCTCTTTTACACGCTCCCTGGAGTGGTCGTTATACAGCGGCTTGACATTATCTTCAGTGTTTATGGAGAGAAACGCATTGTGGCATCTGTAGGTGCTCGGAGAGGCACAATTCAACACATTATAACACACATCGAGGAGGTTTGTCTTTAAAATCACAACACTTAACGCCAAATTGATTGTTATCATTAATAACTGACTGTTTACTATTTCAGTCCATTGCAGTTGGCTTTCCAACGCGTACAGACTGGTCGTTAATCCTTGTTTTACGAGACCAAAACCTCCAAAATAAACCCCAAGAAGAAGCAGTAGAGGTACAAATAACTAGCAGAGAGCAGCTCTCTACTGTAAGATACCGAAGTCGTACATCTCAGCACCAACAATAAACTCTGCTGCCTCCCCATATGGAAAAGTCTTATATATGTACAATAAATAGACTGTTTTCATGCATTTGGAATACAATATAAAGGCATAAACATTTATTTATTCAACACACAGACAGCACAAGCCGACCTGACGATTAGTTTAATTTTTGTTGTTTTGCCGTGTAATTCTGATTAGTTTCTAGACGGTGCGATCCTTGCAAAACTTATTATATCTCTTGAACAAGTGTTTGTATACATCTGCGGTTTTCTGTATTTTAAAAAGAAAATTCTGGGGATTCATATGAATATGATTTTTTAAGTGTTTATAAGCCAGGTTAATTCTGAAAACTGGGTTGTTATGAAAATAAAAATGGCGTCTGTATAAGTTTTGTTTCTTTACCAATGCACATTTCTGTATTAATTTGAAAAATAAACAAATTATAGAAGAAAGAAAAATGTCAGTGTCTTATGTTTCTTGTGATATATAGGTTTCATATTATGCTGATATGTATTAATGTAAAATTAAGTAATTTGCTGCGCTATGTTAAGCGCTGTGAATTTTTTGAGAGCCCCTGTGGGCCTAGTGCTCTGAGGGTTAATACAGATGTGAAACCCAGGAGAGTTCTCCGCCGTGCCAGTGGCCGACGTGGTTGGCGTGTGCGTGTGGATCCGTGCTCACCTTGGCGCTCGTGCTCCAGACACACGCGGACCTCCTGCAGGGCGGCCCGGTCCGCGGCGCTCTGGACCCGCAGCACGTCCAGCTCCTCGTCCTGGTTGACCCTGGAGAGACGCGCGGGACAAGGGTGTCAGCCTCAAAGACACGCAACCTTTCTAGTCTGTCTGCCTTTTTTAGGACATTCTCTGTGTCCCTGTGTTTATGTGCACTTTTCTGTAAATGAACAGACACCCTAGGGTGGGCGAGTATTGGAATAAGGTCTGCAAAAATATCTGAGATTGCTTTTAATGATGACTAAAATCCACCATTTTATATCAGACAGCAGACACATCTTTACCCATCAAAATGTGAAGCGTCGTTCATTGTTTTGTCATACTGCCTGTTGTTCTTGGAATGACACATTCAACAAATGACACATTCATGCAAAAAACTGTTTAAAAGCCACACTATTGATTCTTAAGGAAGCAATGAACATCTGCAGCCAGATGCAATGACTGTTGTTTTTTTACTATAATGTCTTTCCTCTGTAAAGCACATCCTCGTTTGCATCATGAAATGTCGTATTTAAATGATTGTTTACTTGCAATTCTTTACAAAATGTACACAGAGGTTTTTGTACCTGAACTCATGCTACTGAAGGTTTTATTTGGTGAGCAAATTCCTGTTTCATGAAATTGCATGTGTTTCTTCTGAGCTTCATAGTGTTAAAACGACAGCATTGTGAAACCAGGAGAGTACAGTGCTCTACAAGCTTAGGGAGGGAGAGAAAAAAGAACAACTGGCAAGTAATGAAACTAAGCCCAATTACCTAACTGCAATTAGTTTTTTATTCATGTTAATGGCTAATTAAGAGGGAAGAAGCCATGCTCAAGCATGCACTTTCAAGTTATTATTAGGACCCAAAGAAACCTGCAGAGAATTTAGGCAAACTCCTCAGAGATTGGTTCACCTGAAACATGCGCCTATTTTTTTCTCCTCCCCATTTACCCTAAATCTGCAGCAAATATTTGTAAAGTTTGAGTGAAAGCCACATAAATTATCTGCCAAGATTCCAAGTGGCTTTCTTATCAAAGTGCGCCTTAGTTTTCCCTCGGCCAGAGCCGGGACCTTCCTGAAGCAGACCAGTGGCAATTTCCTGACATTTTGCAGATATAAATTACACTGCCAGTGAATGAGAGAGGGAATAAAGTTGATGAAAAATTTCCCTTCTCTGGTTACAACAGACTCGCCTGTGTCTGTATTGAAAGGAAGTAGTCTTAATTAATGTACTCTGTCTTGGTAAGCTCTGCGGGGACGGGGAAATTAAAATGAAAATGTGTCCCCATCCTATAGAATCTGCACTATAAAATTACACAGCCGACGAGCCGTGCACCACTGATTAAATAACGGATGGAAAAGGTTTATTTACAATTCATCCACTGCATTAGGAATATCTCTCATAAAAACAAACGGGTGAAAAAAAAAATTGAAATCGACTTTTCTGCTTAATCTGCTACACTGGAAATATCATCAATATGAGTCCAATTACACGGTCGCGGATTCTATGCAGAAGATGTTTCTTTAGAAATTAAACAAATACAACAAAATCTAAAATAATATATAATTTCCTGCACTATATTGTCTTGGTTATTTTAAAAAACAAATGTATTTTTGTATAAAATTTTAACGGAAACCCCTCCAGCTTTGAAAAATACAATTTTCCGCAGAACTGTCAATGAAATTTGTGAATTTGTTTTGGCTTCTGCATTATTTTCCTATTATGATTAATGTGTAATTTATTTTGCCCAAAGTCCTCATTAAAAATATATTTTTTATCTCAAATTTGCACATAAAAATATGCATTTTAACACAGAAATGAGTTAGGGTTAATGTTTGAGAACTGGCCTTGAAGCAGCTAAACAACTTTTCCTGAAAGCGTCCTTGATGCTAGTTTTCCATGTGACTACCTTTGAAACACGTAACAGCTTGGATTCATTTAAACTACTGGTTCATTACAGTTTTAAACGACTTAATCGTCTTAAATGACTTCTGACAGTAGCAGACGCCATTTTTCTTTAGAATTTTTAAATGACTTAAACTGAAAAGTCATCAATAAAAAATAGATGACTGATATGTTTCCCATTTGAAAGGATATTGAGAGAAAGGGATTTAACTTCACATGAAAAACACAGAACCAATGGTATGTATCCTTAAATACCGGCACACTGCTGTATAAAGGACAGCGATACAGCACGTATGTAAAAGCTGACCCAAAACGTCTGTTCTAGCTTCACCAAATCACTCTCTCCTGAGGAACCGGTACAGTAGCTTAACCACCACTGAGTAGCTTACAGGACGGGAACAGCGATCAAAACAAACTGAGCATCACTCCTCTCTCCACTCACAGCTTTATTAAAAAAAGATCGACAAGCAGACCAATTCACACCTTCGGGGGGGTGGGGGGAGAAAGAAAATCACAGTGCCTCTGGGGAGCTGAAGTTATCCCGGAACGCCATGACCTGCCATGATGCTACCGAAGCCGCCGCGAAGCAGAAAACAGATGAACCGATTGGATCAGCAGACAGCATGTATTTCGCACATACTCTGACGGGCCGCGGGGAATTCGAGTCGGCGGCCATGTGACTGCCGGTCTTAGCGGTAAAAGCATTCTAAACGCAAGGTGATCCAATTTCATGCGTCCTTTTAACATGCCCCTTCCTCTCGGTGCTCCTTTCTCCCATGGCACGGCCCCGCAAGGCTACGCGGTTCCAAAATGAACTCCCTAACAATCTAATATTTTCTGGGTTTTGTAAAGTGCTTTGAGGATTTGTCAGATCCTTTGTGTGTGTAAAAAAAAAAAAATGCTACTCCCTCGTGTAAATGTCTAGACGTAAACGAAGCAGAAGGTTTTGGCAAAGGATTATTGATGCAATAGCATGTGTGCTACAGAAAGCCAGGTCAGCCATGAAAAGCAGAAATTTGTCAGAAACACACACAGGCGCGCACACTCACACAGAGATGGATTTCTCTTGACACTTCCTTCTTGTATTTACCCTAAGCAATCCTTGATAGTCTTTCACTGTACTTTGTATCAATAAATAAACACTTAAGCCTCGCTGGAAAAGGGGCATTAAAATCCATGAAGACTTTACTGTAATCATGCGAAGAAAGACACAAAGTTGCTTTCTACAGAAAACACAATACAATATAGCTACTTGACTTGTGTCCTGTGATAGGTGGGATCAAACCAAGGTTAGCAGGGATTTTTTTCTTAAATCTGCAACGAAATTAAGCAGTATAGCTGCATTGTGGTGATATTTTATTGAACCAGTTTCAGGAGAGTACCATTCACCCGCTGCAAACAAACTAAATAAAACAAAAACGCAATGGCTACGCTTACGTGGCACAATTATTCAGAATTGTGTATTTGGCGTATGAGACGTAAACGTGTGTCCTGTTCACAAACATCGGAATTCTTGATATAATGCAAATACATGGCGAGAGGAATAATCCGTTTCACTCAATTTTGTTGAGTTCTGGTGTTCTAGTAGCCAAATATTTTACAATAATTTTTTAAAAATATTTATGTATGTTTTCATGTATAGAGATGGTGTCATTGTGTGTGCCATGCATTGACGTGGACCAGATTGTTTCATCACTCACTGTTAGAAACACCCTTTTTCCCCATCAGATTAAAGTTAGCGGCCCACAAAAACACAGAAGTCACTTATTCGCTTCTAAATGCGTAACGAACGACAAATGAAAGCCTGAACGTCACTCGCATTGCCCCCATCAAATACAGAGGACCACCCGCGGAGCTCAGTCTCGGAGGGTCCCTCAGTTTGTTTGATTTTGTACACGTGTGTGAGTGCTGCACATGACCAACACTCGGCGCCTCCATCTGGCACCTTCCCCTTCCACTCGGGGAAGATGTGGGAAACGTTCAATACGGTTAATTTGACGGGTTTCAGCCGCTCGCAGGAGTCTGTCACTCAGGAGTAGCGGGTTCCTCTCTAGTTACCGGCAGCAGCTGTTGTATCAAGTCCTTCTGCTGCATCCCACAAAAACATCACACAAGCACAGGAATTCGGTATCTGCTGGAGTCTGTGGTTTTCGAACTCTGCTTTCTCAAGGTACTATTGAGTTTTCTTTCTTTCTTTCTTTCTTTTTTGCCAACCACAACCACAAGTTTTTTAAAACCAGAAAAGCAGAAACTCGAAACACTGCAGGCAACGGCCCTCCCGAGCGTCCTCGGCGCTGCGGCTCCTGTAACTCTATAAGCAGGGCAGGTGCTGCTTACGATTTTATTAGTCTCTCCCTTCGTTCTCACCAGAGCTCACTGCGGTGCAGGGATTTCTAAATGGAGGCTAAAATACTTTTTTTTTGTCAACCACGCGTAATTGTTTCTGAAATGTAGTTGTTGGGGTGTGTTTTTTTTTCTTTGTTTTTGTAACTGGTGATCCTAGTGTGGATACTTCAATTTGAATAACAGATGTTTACTCGCTGTCTATTCCTGCCCTGAGGATGCTCCCGGTTTCTTCTCCAGAGGTTTTCCCTGGTTAAATATTTCTTATAATACAGAGAGAAATAGATACCGCCTACGAAGAGGCTGGTAATGGAATCGGAAGTGGGCAGGTAGAGAAAGGGTATAAATAGCAAAAAATAAACTAATAATACTAATATTATTAATAATAAATAGCTTTAGGCTGTCTTGGTACCGTGTACATTGACGGTCTGCTGCTGTGGTAAATGTCATTAGGTAAGCAGGTCTGTGAGAAAGTGCTTTTACATAGATGCAGCACAGGTGTTAACCAGTACAGTATTTACACCATGTACCCTGTCAGGAGCTGCACGTCTCTCTGCGCACGTAGGATAAGAAAGGGAAATCAAACCAGCCTGTCTAAGGAGCGGCTTTCCTTATGCAGAGGAGTATAAAATCTAAAGAAACAAGGAAAAACTAAAACATCAGCTCCCACTCCAATCTCCGTGTCTTTAATGATACCTGTGGCGTTCGTGGCGACACAGGGAACAACCAAAGATCGTGGAGCAAACTGTGAATTTTAATCACTGCCATAAAAATATCTGACTTCTCATTTGGGAGAACGACAGAGTTTACTGACTAAATCTATCATCCGAAAGCTCATTTGAAAAAGAAATGGGATTCTCACTAAACAGCAAGTTTTTTTGGGAAAACCGCCTCATCTTATAACAATTACACAAACACGCCATTGCTACCAAATCACAGAATTACATGTTTCACATGCAGGGGTGCGAATACTTTTAACCGCAACTGTATAAACACATTACCCTCCTCCTACTCCTCCACTCTCCAAAAAATATATATATTTTTTTCACATTTTTCCCTTTATAAGAAACATGCTTCTGCTACGAATCACACGACCTATTTGCTAAAGGTCACAACGACAACAGCCAGCCACCCAGACTAATGTTTAAGAGGAATATGCTGTAATTTGTTTTGCAGGTCAAGCAGGATGACGCACCCCCTCACGACGATTAACGACACGACCAACGCAGAAATCATCTGGGCCTCTAACGCCCGAAAGAGACGCCAACCCGAGCCCTGTGGGGTGGTGCGGCAGACCTACGCCCCCTACGCTCTACTCTCACACTACTGTCTCAGTCCTGCTTTCTCAGACTCTGCACAAAGAAAACCCCCGCAGGTCCTGCCAGCAGCTCCCTGGAACAAGAACAAGAGAAAAACAACAACAAAACAAACAAAAAAAAAACAGAGAGGACTGACGAAGAGAGGGGAGAGACAACGCTCCCGTCAGCCGGGAATATCCCCGCGTTTGACTTCAGAACGGGCCTGGCAGCCCGGCGAATCCCCTCAGCGCCGCAGCCTCGGCACTCAGACAAACTGCTGACGCTCGGGCTGCTTTCTATTCTCTGGCTGAAGGCGATATGTACCGGTGGGCCGGGAAGCCGAGGAACATTGTAAAAGAACGAGAGATTAAGTTATCTGACTAAGAAGCAAATGGGCCTTCAAGGTTGTGTACTAAGGGGGGGGGGGTTGTGCTGGTAACAACAGTTAAGACGGAAGATGCGTTTCTTTACACGGCATACAATACCGGACACCAGAGCGGAGGAATGAAGCGCACGAGAGAAGAGGAGAGACTCATAAAGCAGACACCTTCATCACCTAATTTCCTTAAAGCGAATACGGTCTAGTTTGTATTGAGGTATCGTTCAGAGATGAGGGTTGAGGGGAGCTGCTCGGCCACAATAAACTCCTGCGCAGCAGCACGATATCGGACGGAAGGAAGCTCTGTTAATTATTGTGACCGTTACAGAATTCAAATGTGACCAGTTTAAACACGCTGCCAGGCTGGAGAGTCACTCTCCCTTGGAACGACCCTCCTTGCTCAGAAATTCATGGCAGACCCCTTCCAAAAAGTTCAGAAGAAGAAGGGAAAACTGGCGAAATCATTAAATCACTAATTGAAAAGTGGAAGCTTTTGGAATAATTAACTTAGCAAATAATTAACAGCGTGGGTCCGTGTGGTCCTTTCACAACATGCATAAAACATCCCGTCTTTGTGTGCTCCTCGCTCGGCACTGGACCGAGGGCAAAAGACTCTCATTACCTCTAATACCTTTTAGCAATCAAGATGAAACGAAAATAAGCACGGAAAACCATAAACTTTATTAAACTCCATTAGAGTCAAAGTCGGGGAGCGTGTCGGTAATGGTCACTCGCGGTAGGAGGAACGCCGCACAGATGATCTTAAAGGCTTCTCTCAGTAAAGCGAGCTTAATTTATGCTTTGATGCCGTCTGAGGAGATCTCCACTCCCAGGGATGTGTTTGCGGTGTTTATGGTCTAAATAATGCCTTCCGCATTACCAACAGGCCTTTAACAACAATTAGCAGTCAGGGACGCGGAGTGCAAATGACAGGGGCATAATGAGCAGCATAACAAAATGATCGTCTCTCCCTGCCTGCGAAGCGCGAGCCGGTTAACATTCCCGACGTAAAGCGCCGAGATTAAAGTTCATTAACCCGGTTTGTTAATGCAGAGCGAGCTTCACAATCACAAGGACAACAAAGATGTTTGCGATTCGTATCCGATGCCTTTCGAGACCCCCCGTCGACCGCATAAACACGTTTTCTCGAGGAAATTAGATTTGATTCGTACTAATCGCTCCTGAACAGCCTTTGATCACATCCACACTAAAAATAATACAATTTATTTATTAATTTTATTGTAGTTACACATTAATCGAACCTCAAATGATCTGAAAGAACCATTTCCGCTGAAAGCTTGCAAAAACAACCGAAACGCTAAAGCTTTTTCACCGAAACAGTACAATAAAAAAAAAAAAACTCTCAGAGAGGAGCTGCCTACCTCTGAACCGTAATTAAACACTTTCTAATCTAGTGTTTATTAATCCATTGCATACAGAGGATCTGAACTGAACACACTGTAGCGCGGTCCCCGTTGGACTAGCCTTGAAGCGAACTCTCACAATCCTCAGGAGCGGGTTTGAGGCTCCAGAACAGAAATTGATAAAGAACTAAAGTGTTGCATCTCTACAACAAATAACTCTTCCCTGAAACGCAGACTCGAGGAGAGAAAACTGAGGCCAGGCTGTTTACTCTTGACAAGAACATATAATCTGAACCGCCACCAAAACATTGGCATCACTGTTGTCAACCTCAATTGGGTTCAGAGAAAACACTGAGGTGACCGTTCCCTCGCCAGACACAACCCGGTCAGTACTCAAAGTACTCTTACACATCAACTACAACAAGAGCAGATGCAGTTTCCGGCTCCCCTGATGAAGACTGTTTCAAGTGCACTTGGTATCGAGATGCACACCGCACCGCACAGCGTGAGGGAGTAGTTTATATTAACTGCCTTTCCCTGTAATTTCATTTGTACCAGTTGAATATCCTTTTATGCGTGTTTAGTAATTCTCTGTTGTTTGTGCTTAGCCTGCAAGTTTCTCTTTCGACTGGGGCTGTGATAATATAATGCTTTTGTATTGTTACCCATCAGAAAATAAATAAATACATCAGAGATATATTGCTATACAATATGTTCTGATATATTGCATCATCATGGAGGTTTCTGCTTGAATAATTATTAATCAACATTCAACCAAGCAAGCGAAATCTACCCATGATGTGTATGAACACATATTTATAGGGTTACATCAGAAAGATATCCATAAAGCCATATATCTGGGGAGGACTCAAGTGCGTCTTCTGCTATAGGTGCTCACTATACTAGACGCTTTCAGTTTGTGCAGCGCGGTCCGACACTGAAGCTTAACCCGGGGCACAGCGTCGAGTGTGTCAAACTCAGAGCACACTCGGCTGTCTCCCTCGGAGCGCGAAAACGCCTTTCAACTCGGGAACAGCAAGGCTTAGTGCTAAAATCCCCTAACCGTAGTTTAAGACTCCTGAAAGAGAAACTGGGGAGAGAAACATGAACCGTGCAAGGGCAAGAGAAGCACTGCTAAATAAATAATAATCAAAGCCAGGTATAAGTCGTGTGAGGCTCTTGCTCCTTTTTGAATAACTGAAGAGTGATATATATTAAAATAAAAGCATTTGTAACTATTTGAAGACAAGGGGAAAAAAAGGGAAAGATGCATAAATACATTAAACATTAAAATACTCTCTCCCGCAAAACACTGTCGTGATAATAGTGCCTAAAAGCCGCCTTTACCACAAATTATCCAATCCGAACGCTATAACCAGGCAGTAATTAACCGTCAAGGAAAGCACAAGCCCCTTATTTGCACAACCTTCAGAAGCACAATTATCTTCACATGGTCAGCGGAACGGTATAACGCCACTTATCGGGCTCCTGATGCCGGCGTGTCCGCGTGTTATCGCACAGGCACGGCCTTAATTGTTGCCTATCAACAATAATTTAGTTCGCTAGCTGCAAAACAGCTTGATAAAGACCGGAGCCTAATTACGGCCGCGCACGTTACCTCCCCCCCCCACCACCGCCCCGACGACGAGAGAGCTCTGCTTACTTTATCACACTGAGCCCGTAATAGTCTGTGAGCGGGCAAGATCAAAGGGGTGCGCCGGAGTTTTTCTAAAGCACGAGTTAGACCCCGCCAAGTTTATTTTGCACTTACTCCAGCTGAAAAAGCCGCGTGAAGGGATCAGCGCTAACCCCGGAGGACAGGCACTGCACAGCAAGAAAGAGAGCGACTCCCTCGTGCTTCTCGCAGGTCAGTTCCAAGGACCATGTTAGCAGATCCGCGGCAGACCCTTAACAGGCCGCTCGGCTGCTACCAGTAATTAGCTTGGACAGCTCTGGCTCCGAGAGAGGCAGCGAGGCTACATCGTAATGAGCTCAGCTGGGATTAGCAGGACAGGGCAGGGAACCGAGAGAGCCCAGGCCTCCTGCATCACGTACCGAGCGAGGAGATCAAACAAGGATGGCTGGCTAGGTTATCCCCTCACCGCCGCGCCGCGAGAGCGGGGGCCCGGCAGTGTGCAGAACACGGGCTAATGAAGAGCGACACCTCCAGCAGATGAGAGCCACATTAATTAACACAATCCCTCCATCGCATTATGCAGCCACTCTCGCCGCGGCTAAACTTGTCACCGAGAGGAACGGGCCGCTGCGCCCCGATGAAAGAACTTGGTCTGCTCTAGGTTTATATTATATTTTCATAGAGAGAGAGATAGAGAGATAGAGAGAGATAGACACACACACACACACACACATAACTGCACCTGTGAGTCAGAACTAAATGAATCACCCTTAACATATTTTTTAATTTTTAATGCTAAATTATTTTAATGATCTGCTGTTTGCACTTAAAGTGGCTCATTGATAAAAGGGTGTGGGGGGGTGAACAGGCAGTGAAGGTTTCCATTGTGAAGCGTGTCACAGGAATAATAATGCTGTACGTTTTCATCGCACAGCAATGAGTTACACAAAAAAAAAAAAGCAGATGAAAACGAGTGCTTATTTTATAAATGAGAGCTGGCTAATGATCTCGTGTGAGTCCCCGCTGGCTGCTAATAACCAGCGCGAGGGAGCGGCGCCACGAAGTTCTCACGGGTGACCGCGACGTGTCCCACGCTGGGGGCGGGGGGGGCAATCCGAAACGACATTACCCTGCTACAGTGAATAACAGAGCCGAGCACTTACTTCTCCGTCAACAGCTTCCTGTGCTCCCGCCTGAAGTACGCCAGCTCGTTCCACACGGCATCGCTGTCCTCCTGCCGGAGCTGCCACGGCTCGGCTCGCTGGCCCCGCGCCCGGCCGCCCGCCCTGGGCAGAGAGAGACATGGGAGGACAGGCACCGTCACACTTGGCTGCCAGTTTCGAGGCGATCCCTCTCGCGGGTCAGGTGAAGAAGAGAGTTTTATATATCATTTTTTCTTTTTCTTCAAATTTCTGACAGTCACAGCCCTGTAATCTGGACACAATTGTACGTCCTACCTCGACTGTTTTGAGGGTTACACTGGCTATATTAGATACATAACAGAATAAACACATAGTACACAAAGTATACAAAGAAAAACACATCATGTATATTTCAACATTACATCCTCAACGTAGTAATTTAGCTTTTACTAGAACTGACCAGCGATTATAGCATGTCAAATGTGCCGTTAACTTCCAATCTCATTTTCTGTGGCAGCCGCAGCTCATATTATTGTTTGTCTTGCACTACTGGCACTACGCACTAACTCACTATTACAAGAAAAAGAACTGCAGAAAACACTTCTCAAAGCTGGCAGAGAGGACATTATATTGAGCTAAACTGAGTTACTTCTCCCTTATCTTCTACGGGAAAGCTTTTCCTGCAAATCTCGGTCAGTGAGTAAACAATACCACTAGTGACAAGTCGCTCAAGACTGAATAAACCAGTAGGCAGATAAATTTTATGGATGAGAATTGAAGGACCGATATCTCTGATTCACCTTTTCTCTCAATTTAACCTCTTCGGTCACTGTGTAAACCAATGCAGACACCTCTTCTATTGGGCATAAGTGCTGCCAAACGTGTCAAAGGGAGTCATTTGGCTGCTGTTAGGAGTCTTGACTAGATAATGACTCTTTAAGTTGTTTTTTTTTCTTTTATAAAGCATCAGAACTAGGACAGACACACGGTGAGTAGGAATGGCGTCACGGAGCTCAGCGCCGCGTCTCTCTCGACAACTCGACACCTCTCTCGCTTTCTCAACACTTACACCAAATAAACAAATACTAAAACAGTGAAACCCGAACGCATCGCCCAGCCAGTGTCAGAGCCGTTAATCCGAGGGCGAAGACGTGTGACCCCCCACTCCAACACCCCCATCTCCGCAGAGGATTCGCTCCCGTCATCATCAAAACTCCGGACTTTTGGAAGGCAGAGCTAATTGCCTTGACTCCATAAAGCTGTAAATTAGCCGGGCTTTGATCAGAGCCAGGATGTTTTATTACTATTTAATTTTATTTGCTTATTCCCCCACCCCTCTCACTGATCGCAAACTCTTTTTGGAATCACTTTTCTGCCTCTTTCTGATGTTAAGTAACTACAGAGATAATCATGAATGACACGCGAGTTACGCAGGGCTGTTCCGGCGCAGGGCCCATGCATGCTAATGAGGCTGCAGGCAGTTTGCGGTCTTATTCAACGCAGCCTGATCTCTACCAACGTCCTGAGAAACTTGCTTTTCCGGGGATTCGCTGAGAGACGCCTTTTAAGTTGACTGGATGTTGTTTAGGCTGGATGTGTACTTTTTCTTGCAGAGTTATTCATTGAAAATAAAAATAAAATCTACAACCATTGCCTTACAAGTCCCAAGTTTTTCGGCTTGTTTTAGAGGCTGATATGAACATTATATTGAGAAATAAATGTCATGCCAGGAACGTGTCGTCATCTCACGTTACATCTGCCTCCGTTGCACAGTTTTGTGAGTCAGCCAGTGGGACAGAAGGACAGACACACACACAGGGGTCAAGAGAGCGTGTCGTCCTCCGAGAACGCATAATCGCCCCGGCGTGCAACAAGGGCCTGAATCCCCCCTCTGACTTGTTAGGGCTGATTTCTCAATGTTAACAGAGTGCGTTTAAGTCATTTCCTATTGTCTCCAATTCAGGCCAGATTCGCCCCTTTGGATTTGCTCTATTTCAGGATGCCGTTAGCCTAGAAACAAACTGTTAACACATCCCTGTACTCCACACTGCCAATCGGAGAGCAGCGTGGCAGATAGGGGGCTCCGTAATTATCCAGAACAATTGCTTATTATTAATTATTTGTTGAAAAGAGATGCATGATCCAAAATGCAGTACTGACACTATCATTTGTTGTCTATTTTTCAGCCAATCAGAGGCGACAAGGTCAAACTCCTAATGGAACATTAACAAATCACACGGAGCGCTCAGATAAGGTTCTTGCTGTATGGAGTTCTAGAGCACAGCGGGGAGAAGCTCGAACAGAGCGCTGCCAAACCTGTGCTGCCGATGAAGCCGCCCACCACTTACTTGCCCTGCCCGTCCTCCGCCTCCCTCAGCTGCTCCTTGACCGTCCTGTAGTTGGTCTGGATGAGCCGCAGCCGGTCGTGGCGCTTCTCGTGTGCTCTCCGCAGTTCGGCGTTCTCCTGGTTCTGCGTGGCACACGGACATCGGGTTAGCAGCGGTGAGGCACGAGAGGATCGGGGAACACGGGGATACAGAGAGATGCAGCTTTAAGAGCAATTAACTAGTCATTCATCGTGAGATTATGTGATTCTACGAGGGCCGAGGAAGATTCAAGGGCAAATCTTGATGGCTGTACCGTTTGTTTAGAAACAGATCTACATGTTTCAATGGTCGGCAAATTAAAGGCAAGTAGTGTTTATAGAAATGTAACAAGCCTAGTTATGAGATATGGTATAAAACACAAATTAAAAATGTTCAATAGCCAATCTGCAACCGGAGAGACTGAGGAACTGAAACTTTTCACCCTGGAACAGAGGAGACTACGTGGGGACTTGATCCAAGTCTTCAAAATCATGAAAGGCATCGACCACATCAAACCAGAGGAGCTTTTCCAGATCAGCAGGGACACACGCACCCGGGGACACAAATGGAAATTGGGCTTCAAGGCATTCAAGACAGAAAACAGGAGACACTTCTTCACACAGAGAGGCGTCACAATCTGGTCCAGCGATTAAGCAAAGAACCCAATAGATAACAAATGGTGGACCAATCATCACTGTTAATGAGGCTCAAATTGAATACATTTACAATTAGATATGAATGGAATGACCATCAATGTACAGACCCTGCCTCCACAAGGTCAGATACTGTAAGGAATATTGATATTAACCCCAGCTTAAATTCAAAACAATATGTTACAAACAGAGTGACTAGATTTAAAATGCCCTATATCCACTTTTCCAAACCTCTACAGAAGTGTAAACTTTTCTCCACTGTGTTTCTTGTCTGCGCTCCTTTTTTTCCCACCCCCAATCTATTTTATTTATTTATTTCTCTCCCTGCCAGCGTGAAGCTCTGACAAGTGTTTCTCAAAGCCGGCCTGGCACCTGAGACACAATTAGACCCAGACATTTACATGCAATGTCCACGAGACAGAGCACAGCTTTTACACACTACTTTCACCCAGCAGGATTTGCTGTTGAGTGAGGGTCACCTAGAATTGTCAGGAAATATTAGGGTAGGCTAGCAGCTATTAAAAACCCAAAATTACATGGGACTTAAGGTGAATATATAGATTTTCCTGACAAAAAACCATTATTCTGACCTTAACGGAGAACACTTTAAACAGGCAGGCTAAAACAGGACAGGTTTCTGCTCCAGTGACCAGAGCTCTAAGACTTGTCGACCGGTTTGAAGGAAAGAGCTTGTTTACTGCCGATATGACACAGCTGCCCCGTGGAGAGGGAAATGTAGGCCCTGAACCCTGTTATTATTAACAAGGACAAAAAGAACAAGCACTACAATAAGGAATGTGACAAGTATGGATTTGCTGTTAGATATTCACAGAGGACATCAGTTATGCTGCGGCCATTAAAAAAAGGAAAATAATAACACAACCAACACACAGGAAAACTACAAAACATCAAATATTAACCAAAGAGAAAAAAAATAATAATAATAAGAGCGGGGGGTGGGGGGGTGTCTGGTTGTGATTCTGGTGTGTTTTCTGTCAAAGCGCCGCGGAATCAAATAAATCTGTATTGCGCTCTCTTTTAAAAATATACTTTTTTAATGGGAGAGATTGAAGAAATGACGTTTCTGTATTCTGTATTCTCCATTTAAGACGTTGTCGTATTTTACAGTTTGGAAATAAAATCATTCACACTTCACTTGCCACTAAGTACGTTTCATATTTAGTCGGCATATTGACGTTTATCTGGCGTGAAATATATATATATATATATATATATATATATATATATATATATATATATATGTATCAAGAGAACTTTTGGGAAGCAGACATTCTTGGTGTGGGGATTTCTTAAAGACACTCCTGCCATATTGATTGTCTGCTTGTCGTACCCCAAGAAGGACCACATTCACACGTGTGCATCAGCTCAAAACATCCACACAGACCATGAGAAGAGGGGACTCTAATCAAACATTCATCCTTTTTTCACCACGTAAGCATGAAATGCAACAAATACATATATGAATGTTATGATCCCACTATTGATATGTGTTTGTTTTCACTGACACTGCATTCTCTGGTTAATTTCTTAACGATTGTGCGTGTTGCGGTGCGATTCCTGTGGCGTTCTCCATCACTGCTCATGTCTCATTGGGTTACGGCTTCTTACGCGGTATTGACAGGAGAATCAAAATACAACTGTCAGATCCTTTTTCCCATCACTTATAATGCAATGCTGACACTCCGCTGTTCTCCTTTCTCCTCCTTCAAGTGTAAAAATATATCTATTATATATAAACATACACATACACAGTGCCTATATAAAATCTATACCCACTTTAAAAAAAGTAACACTTACTGCCTCAAAGCTTGTGAATACAATGCAATACGATGAATTTCCTTTATCTACAGATTCTTCTGCACAGCTTGCAAGTGAAAACAATATTCTAGAAGTTTGTAGAAAATGTACTCAACACAAAAACTGAAATAGTTTGGATGGATAAGTGTCCACCTCCCAATCCTAAATTAGCTCAGTATCGGATCAGGGGATGGTTATAAACAATATCAAAGGCCTTCCATATCCTTGGAGCACAGTCAAGATGGTTATTAAGAAGTGGAAGGTGTGCGGCACCACCAAGACCCTACTTGGATCAGGCCGTCCCTCCAAACTGGATGACTGAGCGAGAAGGACACTGATCAGAGAGGCTGCCAAGAGGCCACCACAGGGTTTTATGGCCAAGACTGGTCAAAAGTCTGACAATATGTGACAAAGTGTCCCGAGCGGTGCACAAATCTGGCCCGTCTGATACTCAAGAAAAACTCTCGGGAGATTCTGTAGCCATGTGGCAAAGACTTTCTGGCCTAAATGCAAAGCGTTATGTTTGGCAAAAGCCCAACATGGCGCATCACCCAAAGATCACCATCCCAATGGTGAAGCATGGTGGGGCAGCATCGTGTTAAGGGGATGTTTGTCATCAGCAGGGTGAGGCGGGGGCACTGAATGGCCTAAGTATAGACAGGTCCTTAAAGGAAAACCTGCTGCAAGAGAGCTGAGCTGAGAAGCACGCAATTCAATTATGAATTCTAAATAAATTACCTAGAAAAAAGAACATGACAAACTATAACCAAACATGGCTATACCATACACAACAACAACAACAATAACGAGTGAACTCCTCCTCTCGCCAACGAGAGTAAAAAAGCAACACCACAAAATAAGGATCCGTCAACATCTTTCTGGGGCACGCATCCCCCCCTACAGTGGCACGAACCACCGCAAACTGGCAGCAGAGCAATCCTGCCGTCTTTTCTTTCTCAACAGTGGGGGGAAAGCAGAGCGATGAAGGTCAGAAGAATTAAGCAGCCGATTAGTTTAGGGCCATCCGGAGTCCTGCACAATCTTTTTAACTGACCGGTGTGCCAGCAGCCCCCCGCAGTTTCATTGCCTTCACAGACACGCAGAGTGCGGAGAAGATAGAAGTTAAAAGGTCGATAAGGACGATGCTGCTGGTGCAAATGTGATCATGATTCAAATCCTCGGAGGCTATCAGTCTTCATGTACTGGATGCTACTGTTACAATCTGATTTGGTTCGTGAATTTAACTGGATGACCCCACTGTGCCACACCGTTCACAAGGGCTACTGCATTTTAAAGGGCAGCTGATGTTTTGGGCACACATCAAACATGACACTGGAGGAGGAAAAAAAAGGCCAACACTGTTTCAGAAGACTAGAAACATACAAGTATATATATATACATATTCTAGGCAGTAAAAGTCCAGAGGTCTAGCTTTACCCAAAGAGGGTGTGTTAAAGAATCAGAAAACAACCCCCACCTCCCAGATGTTCTCAACCAGGGCCGATTTGACTTTCTCGGAGACGCAAGTCAAGATCAAAGACAGTCTTCTGATCTCACTATCCACTCAAATTCTCCTCACTGTGGAACAGCAAGATTTTACCAAACAAACGAGCCCACGAGCGCAGGAGCAGTTTCTGGGAGGACGGAAGGAAGGAAGGAACGGAGGGACGGACAGACGGACAGAAAGAAGGCACAGCGGTGATTCATCGACGGACAACTACTTCCACTTCACCGCACACTGAAACTCGGTAACAGAAAACATCAAATGATCCGCTGGTTTAACACGGCGCCCCGCTGAGAACCCCAAGATCTCAGTCACTTCAGAAAATGAGCTAAAACAGTCAAATTAAATTACATTACTTGCTGCATCTCTGTCTGGCTGAATAAGAGAAGAAAGAAGAGAGTGAGGGAAGGAGAGCAGAATGCAGCACACAGTTTAAGGTCATTGATAGCGAACCGCGCTGATAAACAGCACGCATCAGGAAGAAGGAATTTAGAGATCTGAAATAAACCAGAAAAAGAAAAAAAAGAAAAAAAAAAGAAGTCTGCATTCCTTCTTGCATTCTCTCGTCGCTGGAGGCCTTTGATGAATCCTCCGAGACTAACTATAAAGGTTATTTAATTCTGCACAAGATGCCTACTATGATCTTTGCCTGCGCTCAAGGTGAAAGTTTTTATGCCTTTTCTGCTTTGTCTGGTTCTGATCTTGTTCCACTCAGATACTCATTATATAAGGAGAAATCCACGGGCAAAGCCACCAGTCACCGGGGAGCAACATCTGCTTAATCGATGCTGGCTGCCCTATTGAATATTTAAACCCGAGCCAGGAAAAGTGATGAACTTGTAAAACGCAGGCTCTCACAACAAGTGCTCTGTTTATAAAGGGTGACATTTAGTGGAGGGCTGCTTTAACACCTTAAAACTCTTGGAGCATTAACCCATTAAGTAAATGAACAGAGACCACCAGGAAGATTAAAATATGATGGTAAACTCAGTTACAGTCCACTGCAGCCAATGATATGGTATGTTTGGCACGTTTGGGGTTTTAACCAAGAAGGACTGTAAACAATTAATGAATTAATTATTATAATAATTTAAAATGGCACAAAAAAAACATATGCAACAAAATGATTCCGAGTGGGCGCTTCCAGCTTCCAGAACCTAATTGCTTCCTTAATTAACTTAGCACTACAAAGCTTTAAAAATGTATCTGGGTATATTCACAGTAATCAGTAGCATTTCATAAGTTTCCAGTCGAACACTGGCACACTCTGAAAACACATTCATATTTATTCATTCCTTTAGTAAAATATTAATGTTTTGGCGATTCAAAGCCGTAATCCCTTTAATTGGAATTACAGGCAATTACACTTCAGCAAAAATGTTTGCAGCTTGAAACGCAAACACAGCCTTTTCTCGTCCGAGGAGCAGCTTCACACCCGCTGCTCAGACCAACCCCGGGCGCTGCTGCGGGACCCCTGTAAGAGGCAGCCCCTTTAAGACTTACAGTTTCATTAGTGCTGCTGACAAACAGCTTCACTGGACGATGCTTAATGATTGCTTTTGGCTGACAAGGCCGTGACACCCGGCAGGCGAAACACAGCTTCGGTTCTTACGGCTCACACCGATGTTGCACCTCGTGGCGTCGCACGGGGCTGTACTCGAATCACAGGGAAAACAAGTTTGGAAAAGAAGAATCGGACGTTCTGGATCGATCTCCCTCAGACGGGCTACCATGCAGAAGATTAATGTTGTGCCACTGAGCATCTCTCCTTCACTCACACCTTTACAAGCAAAGAAACACACACACAAGCACTAAACAAAACCTCTAAACCCTATCTCTTTAGCCGGCAAACATCTCCCACCACACCTCCACGAAGAACCACAGCAGCCCTCCATCACTTTCACGGCAGCGGAGTTCCCCACCGACGTTATAACCCGTGCTGGTGCGAAGGTGGGCTGCGCGAGAGGGCGCCGTAAACAGGTGCTCAACATTCATGCTCGGCCGGGCCGGAGAGCCACACGTGGGCCATCTGGGCCGCTGAGGGGGCCCCGCTAAGCACCACCCGGTGACACATTCACCCGCGCGCCGATGATGATGATTGCGGTTATAGGCGCCACGGTGTATTGCGTTTCCCCGCCTCTACCCAGCGTCAGGATTCATCCTTCCCCAAATAATCATGCTCGGAGAGAGGAGGCAGGGGAGGCGAGGGAGAGGGGAAGAGAGCAGGCCGTGCATTCACCTTTAACTCGACGAGCTCCTCCAGGCTGCGGATCCGGCTCTCCGCCATCCTGAGCCGCTGCGTCCCCTCGGCGGCTCCCTCACGGCCCGTCGGGGACAGAGACCTTGAACGCTTCGCAG
Organism: Amia ocellicauda; assembly: GCF_036373705.1. Lineage (NCBI taxonomy): Eukaryota > Metazoa > Chordata > Actinopteri > Amiiformes > Amiidae > Amia > Amia ocellicauda. Next base: position 34,587,827 of record NC_089862.1, on the reverse strand, counting down.
GGGGGTCCTGGAGGACAGAGCCGGGACACGCTTGAACAAGTCTGAACACTGTATTATGAAAAGCATGCAAAATTAAAGTACAAGTAATTGAGAATACTAATAATGAATTATAAAAATCCTATCTAGAATACCCAAGGAATAACAAGCAGAAGTACCACAGTGATACCACTAAAGGTTTCTCTGTGACTCGCTAATGAGTATATTCATTTACATTTACATTGTTTCTTTCACAATAATGACGTCCCATTAGGGGAGACTAAAGGGTTATAGATTCAGAAATGCAAGAAACCTCATTACAAAGGAGGGGATGGAGGCTAGGCTAATTGCTCTACGAGGGTCCAAGGTTACACTTGATAGGACAACTGGAAACAATTGGGAAATTATTTCTCTTTCTTTGAAATACTTAAACACATTGTAAAGCAGAGGGAACAATATGCTCCAAGAATATAAATATGAGAGACGGCTTCTCATAGGGGGGAACTGACCAGATGGTCGTTAAACGTAATGTGACTTCCAAGATGTATTTGAATTCCTTTCTGAGAGCGGAAGAGCCGGGTGAATCGGAAGAAAGAAGATAAAGTTTCTGTAAAATGAGTATTCATAGATGCTAAGTGTACTTGGGGAAACAAGTTCTTCAATATAAAAAGTGGAATAAAACAAAGGAGAGTCGTGAACAACATGAGGAACGACATTTTAAATTACTTTTACTGAGGGACAGTGAAGTCAATATTGTGTGAAATAACTTGGGAGTCCGAATTAAACAGCATAGTAAACTTGCATGAAGTTTAACAAGGCTTACGCACACACACACCTATCATTCAGTATCAATCGCTCTATAAAAACATGTGCCGTTCTCCCAGGAAGCCAACATTCAGTCAATGGTCTGTTTTTTTTTTTAACAATTATGACCCTAAAATGTATTACTACCTATTATTATTTATTATTACCGATTGTGAGCAATTATGAGGAGGAAAAATGGGCGTTGAAGTGTTATAGGGTGCGCTTGAAAAGGAAAACACAGCAGAGCACAACAACCGACAGGACTCTCCACCGGGACGCGATTAGGACCGAGCGCAGGACCGCAGATGGCGCTGCTCTGCTGGCGCTATAACTGGACCCACAGTGAGCCTTTGTGGCTACTAACAGGGGGTGGGATGTGATGTTTCAGGAGATAACAAACAAATAAAAATAATATGAATAATAATACCGTGATTCGCATGCTATTAGAAAGGGTAAGGTAAAAACACTAAAAAAGTACACATCTCCAAAATACCCCAGAGGTATTATTATTTCTCCACCACAAACATGTATCAATATAACGTTATAGCTTATTTTCCACCTTCGTTTTAGGGGATTTCAGATTTGACACTAAAATACATATTTGATTTTTAAGTGCTAAAACAGGAGGACTAAAATAATATCCATATCTGGGGATGTACTTCTCTATTCTGCTGCCTGACTGATCGAGGCAGTGTACAGACGTATTTCACTCAAGTTTGCTGAAGAAGGATATATACTGTTCTGTGACCCATAAATATGCGCTACCATCAGAAAGACATCATTGTAACTACGGGAGAACATGCAGGTGCAGAACAATTGTCTTATTGAAATTATACTCCTAAAGTGCAGTAGTTTAAAATATATTAAACCTGATCACCTAAGACTCAGGCGTCCGCACTTTTGATTACAGGGAAAGATCAAATTTGTGATTTGAGCCTATCATTAAAAACATGCCAGTTTATTTCGAATACTATACTGTAATCAATACAATGCTGTCCAAGATTTAAAAAACAAAATCTATATACAATGAGTGAGTTTTTCCATATATATACACACACAAACTATACATTATTTTATTTCAAAGATCTACAAAACTGGAAAGAAACCCATCAAACATATCAGGGATGTTTAGTTAAAAAATGTTATACAATATTATAACAACAAATGTTATAAGACAGTTATAAAAATATAACATTGTGTTATACAGTATTTTTGCATACTTTTTTTAAATAGCTATTTATCATTAATGTGTGATAAAGCAGAAGGGGAAATGGCAAAATGAATATCTGTATAGAGGATGGGAAAGCAATGCGGTACTTTCTGTGTTGTGTTTGTGTTGTCGTGCGAGGCGTCTGAGCACATGCGTTTCACTGCCTCTGCAGAGCAGCGGTGCGTTTGTGTGCGTCAGGGTTGTCTGATATGGTTTCATGTTCTGCCAGCCTCAACGCGCTGCACAGCCCCAGGACAAAGCGCAAGCCTCAGACAAGTGCCTGGCAGCTGGCTGGTGGCAGAGTCCTCTCTGTCTGACATGGGCTATAATGACTTTACTAACACATCAAGCCAGGCGAAAGCAAACGGGTATTAGAGGAAACAGTAGTCTTTTGATTAAGTCCTGCCACGCTAGCCCCTGAGCCCCCCAGTGGCGTGTCATAACATTTAGAGTCGCGCACAACGTGGGTCACACTGTCGCCACTCATCGTGAGCCGAGACCCCGGTCATGGGCCCTAGACTCTCCACGCCTGATGTGTCCATGTTCCACATCGCAATTTCCTGAAAACACATATGGCACAATCCCACACGCAGCCTAGACAAAGTCTCACACATAGGAACGGGATGCTTTGAAAGGAGACCCAGCTCTGACACACTTTTGCATTTCAGATAGGTGGTTCTCAGGGAGAGATGTTAATACGTTTATTATACAAGTCACGTGCTATTTTTTGGTATGATTAGTGATTGGGGTGAACTGATATGGTCAAACTACTGTGCAAAGCTTTTAATTTATGCAATAATTAAAAATAATGATAAATAGATCAAAAGTGTGTTCCAGCTTCGCAGCTGAAAATACAACATACTGGTGCCCTGTTTGTCTACTAGCAGGTCCTCAATCAGTCCAATCTTGTTCTGCCCACTTCATGTTTATCATAAGCAAGTCATATATCTGTGCGTGTCATGACATCGCCCGTTCAGTCAGGCAGGCAGGAGTTATCTTTCAGCAGCGTACGCCAGGCATTCAGAGCCCTTTCTTTCAGTGACAGGAAAACACACCGTACTGGTATGAAACAACCTTTGTATTTGAGTGTCTTTGCAGATCTCCCCTCCAATCTCAGATCAGTGAAAACAGGACACCAGATTAGGCAATTGTATCCCCAATGCTTGTCCTGCTGTATGTGTTCCAGCTCTCTCCTCCATCAGTCCGTGATCCCATGTAAGGGAGTGTTCGAGTACACAACATACAAGTGGTTGGGAAGCCATGAAAAGTGAAATTACGTGGTTTAAATCTGGAAAACACGGGGGCGGGGAGCCGTCCTGAAGTGTCTGTATGAACTCAGCGAGACTGAAGTCATCCAAATTGCGTCTGCAGTGTTTATTTCTTCCAAAGCCGCCAACGGCACCAGTCAAGCAATCCGTCTCCCGTCACGAAGAAGCCACAGCTGACACCGGCCTTGTCGGACCATCCCTGCTGCCCTGCACTCACTTCACAAAAGGCAATGTTCCTCGGAGTTCGCCCAAATGTAATCCCGCTAACAATAATATTTCTGTTTCGAGGGACGTCTGGAGAGAGGCTCATCCGCCTGTTTATAAATAACTGAAAATGGTGATTCAGAGCATTAACAAAGACTACACCCGCTGAGCACCGTAGGGAAACGAGCGAGAGAAAGTACACTGCCTGTCTTTTCCTTTTATTTCCTCCCCCCCTTCTGCCTCAAGTTACCAGAACACCTTTAAAGTGTAATTGTCACCCTTCGGTTGAGATTAAATTAGTTATGACTTAAAAAGGCCAGAAATTTCCCTACCCCGGAGTTTGTTTCACATCTTTTATCTGCCCCCACTGCAGAAATAATGAGGCAACGACACGTGCGATTCTGGGTTTCCTCTCTCCACATTAAACGATACAAGTGAGGGGGGTTTTATCAGATGTGGGACGGGCTCACTGATGAAGCGGGTCCGAATCCAGGAAGCGGCAGCAGGCGACCGTGGGCGGGAGTTCCGAGGGGACGGGACACGACTTTGGGCGCCCGTAGGTTCAGGGTTTTCTCAGTTAGGGCTGCTGTACTCGTCTGACACAAAGACGCTGCTCTTTCACATCCGAGCCTCTCACAAAAAGCGCCGGCGTGGCCTGGGGAGGCGCAGCACTCTGAGGAGGACGAGCGAGCGCTGTCTGCGGCTCCCCGCGGGTTCTGCCGAGGTTGCGGCGGTGACCCGGGATGAATGATAATTGGCCAGTCGAAACTGAAGGGGAAAAGACAGGCGGTGGGGGGGAAGCTGAGTATTCAAAATTGGGAAGGAAAAAAAATATCAAAATGCTATCTTTTGTTTTTTTAATAGGCTGAGACCATCTGACTGTGCGTATGGTTCAGCTGGATTAGTAGTTCGGGTTTTGGCAGCACGGTTGTGTGTGAGGAAGAGGGAGGGACTTCTCTCTCAAGTGTTATAGAAATAAAATCCTATTTGGGTAAACTGTCTTGCCAAAGGGTGATCATTAAAAAAACAGAAACAAAAAAGGAAAACAATGAAAGACAACAAGAAGAAGCCATTTTAATTTCAATGCCAGTGTTTAGGAAACACCGACCATCCCATCGTCCGGCTTCAGTTTCTTTGAGCCAATTGTCTGCGATGTGAAGTGGGCTTGAGTCACTGAACTGACGCTTGTTGGTAATTGTACCTTAAATGGTCCTAACAGCCAAACAGGGAGCTGCACACAGTAGGGAACACAGCAGAGCAGGGCCAGGTGACGTCACGGTCTGATGCCGTTCGGATTCCACGCTGCCACGTAAAAGCGTCGTTTAAAACTACCGTTACAAGCACGTACATGTTCACATTTAATCCAAATCAGCACAAGGGCGGTCTTTCACTCCACGTATTCAGAAGAAACCACTGACTGAAAATGCCCTAAATGTTGATTTTGCATCCTGATATATATTTTAGGGAACGCTAAGTGACACCAAAAGGTTCTTCTCCTCAGGAATTGCCCCGATAGCGATGCTTGTGTGTGCTGGCCTGATTTTGGCACGCATACAGGCCAGCACACACCTACCCCATTTCCTGGCAATTGCTCCGATTCCATTCATGGTTACCCATCTCATCAGATAAAACTCAATGGCCCACATCAGAGGCACAATATTGGACTAATGGAGTTTCCATGTCGTCAGGAGTGCGGATGCCAACTCTGAGCACCTACGTACGCATCAAGATAGTTTTGAGCAAAGACGACGTTTCTTTTTTTATTTTGGTTCCAAACCATTCATTCCTATATATATATATATATATATATATATATATATATCATATAACGTAACCTTCTTGTCAGAGCATCACTTTCAGAATATGTTATTCTAAAAATTGTCAGTTTGTTCTAGAAAGAGTCACAATGGTTGTGATACTCACTGCACAACAAATGCCTGTTCAGCTCCCAGCAGCTCCATGGCCTTTTGCTTTCAGTGTGCAGAACACTAAATATAAACTTGTTCATTGCTGTCTGGAGGTGAAGATGTTGTTTTACTCTGATGTGTTTTCCTCGCAGAGTAAGAGACATTGACTTCTACAGTCTTATCCTAACTGGCCACTAGCTCAGTCTGTAGGTCTAGGTGACCAATGGGATTGAGATCAGGGCCGGAAAATGTTTCTACACATGTTGCAACAAACACTGAAGAGGAGTTAAGCTCTACTCCCAACAGGAAGACCCACACCAGTAATAATCCACTGTTCCTTACCCTGCGTCGGCTCTCCGGCCCCTGTGTGCGGCTGTGTGCCCCGTCACTGCTGAGAGTCGCGAGCCTCGCGTTGACCGTCTGCAGCTGCTCCCTCAGCCGACTCAGCTCCGCGCTCTGGGTGGCGACCACGGACTCCAGCTCTCCGGAGGACCTGCGCTGCTGCTCCTGGAAATAAAAGAGCACATGAATATATGAACAGATAAAGATAGAACGAGAGAGAGATCAACAGAGAGACAGACCAATGGACAGGCAGAAAGAGATAAATGTCCGTAAGTCCTTTATACATACTCAAAGACACAAACAGACAACACCCCAAACATTAAGGTGCAGCAAAGGCTCATGACCGATGTTATTGTGTTCCTCTGTAGCTCCTGCTGACCTCACTCACTCCAAAACAAAGACCGACTGACTCTCACTAATTACAGCTTCCTCTTAAATGCACTAAGCTCCTCCCACTTCCTGTGAACTAGCATACAAAGCATTCTGGGTAATTTATCATTTACAGCCATCTGCATTCATTCCTGGGAATTTGCGTTACTATAAGTTCCAGCATACAAATATACATAAATACACAAACAAACAAACAGCAACATACATAATCCGAATGTTTGGTAATTTCTAATATCGTCCTTTTCTTCTGGGTTGGACTGTGAATGCTGGTGACATTTAACAAGCAAGTCATTTCTCTTATTATTATTTCCTAAACCATTTTATTTTCAGGCCCACTGTCCATAAAGTGGTAAACCCAGTTGCAGGACTTTAGCACTAGGCCTTAGTCCTGTAGCGCCATCATCACACCATAGTATTCCTCCCATTTTCCCCTGCAACAACACTGCAGTAAAACAGCTTCTAACCAAGCAGCACTTGGAAGCAATAGACAAGCTAGTCAAGCTGAATATATCTGAATATATATGAGCAAAAGTTGCCTGATCATGCTGAGGCTGTTGAGAGACACAGAGCAGAAAAACGGCAGATTAAATATTGCGGATTGTGTGGGGGTATTAATTACAACAATTGCTGGGGATGGGGCTGCAGTCCTAGTTGATTGGTGAATTCTACAGAAAGAAAGTGCGAATAAAAATACACAATGGCTGTACAGAGACGAGCGGAGACAACTGAGTGCGGGGAGCACGTTTGTACACACACAGTGTACAAATTGGTTATTCTGCCAACATCAGCGATAAGATATGGCACGACCACTCCCCTGACAGACATTAATAAGGCTCTCATTACGGAGGGCCTCGCGCAGTGATCAGATATCAAACACACAGCGCGGCTCCCCGGGGCCTGCTTGCCATGCACAGTTGCCATGCTTCAGGTGTGCGGCGAAGATTAAGCCCCTAGGAATGAAGCAACATGCCATGACAGCGCAGTCCCCGGAGTGCTCACAAGCAATTATTTTGACCTGTGAATTGTTGACACTGGGAGCACTAAAAAGTTTATCATAATTTGTGACTTGTAACACATTTCTAATCCCAGCTGTGGTATTACTTTAGATTATTTTTTTTCCTCCCACTCTCTCAAACGTAGGATTTGCAAACTAGAATCATATTATGCAGCAATTACCCGTGCCTTTTATTGTGAGAAGCAGCTGCTGCTAGAGGGGACAGGGATACGTTCCCTAGTTAGGTCGAGCTATATCAGAATCTGTAACATCTACGACTGAAGAGTTTGTGAAATTCGTTCAATACAAAATAAAAAGATAAGCACGTGACGACTTCACACGCGTGTCGTCCAACCGCGCTGGTGTGAAGCGGCCACGATGACACTCTGCGTGGCACCTCGGGGGTGAAGGCGCTCGCTCCACTTCTCCATGCCAGGCACGAGTGAGCCAGCTCAATCAGACAACAGACGAGCTCAATCTATTCATCACCACCTACAAGCGAGTCAATTAAGAGCATCTTCAGAACCCATTAAAATTATGAAAACGAGTCGGCAGACAACGGAGAGAGGCGGGCGCAGCATGAGTGTGTGGGCTGGCTTCGTGCTCGGCTCGGCGGCGGAGGCAATAACAGATGTCAGACAGGGTGACCAGCACCACCACTGAAATCGTTACACCCGCGGTGCCATCGTTATCACTCCAGAGGGCGAGAGAAACACCAGGAAGTCCTGTTTCATCCTGTGCAAGTTGTTTGGGTGAAAGTGGCCCATGTGACACAGACAGAGTCAGTCTGTGTATTTATTTTCAGGGTGGCTAATCATGAAGAGGCCGCAATATCGGTCGCTACACCAGACAGCGTGCTTCGGCGAGAAACGGCGCAGTACACCTCAATAAATTCACCACCAACAGCTGCCTTTTTGACTCTGGACGGCCTTCCTTAAACGCCTGACGCTCTGCACATCTGTTTCAGCTGACGATGCGATCGGCTTCTCCCTCCCGGTCTTTTGTTCTCACCGCGCCCAATCGGGAGCCCGTACGTCCGCTATCTCCACCTGGATCAGGGCCGCCCCTCCCGGCCGACATCCGCGGCAGCGCGGCGCAGGCCTGGTCGCGTAGTTATTGATGATCGGGTCCGCGCTCAGGCACAGCGAAGGCTCTCGCTCCCCCGGGCAGACAGGGGTGTGAAGACTCATGCCTCATGTCACTTTTGATGGGGCAGGCGATCACACTCTTGACACCGCAGAAGTATAAATGCGCTCCGGTGCATTATCATCTCGATGAATTAGGACCTCAATCATACTTAAAGGTAAAAAAAGAAAAGGAAAAAAGGGAAAAGTGCTAATACGCGGTCTTCAATCTGCTAACTATGCATTCCGTAATAGCATATAATTATTAAAAACTGACAAGTAGGCTTTGCCACCTGTGTTTTCGGGGAGCCAGGTAATGAAAAAACAACAACGCTGTCATCACCTCTCGATTCCTGATTGCATTATCAAAACTGCAGCCGAGTTTGGCATCTGGGTGTGACCTTGTTAACTGCTAGGGTAATTAAGTTTAACCAATTGGGAGAAGGGATGATAAATTATTAGCAAGAAGATTTTGTTCACATTTTATTAAATTGGCCTGTCAAAGGGTCGGCCAAATTATCTGGGGCCTCGTTTATTGGAGGCCAGCCATATTGCCACATCTGTTACAATTATTTATAATTTCAGCAGTTGAAAACCAACTGAGTTAGGCATCCGCCATGTAAAGTAATTTACAAATTATCTGATGAGGGAGTGTTTTAGCTTTTCCCTTATTTCTAGCCAGCAGAAAGGCGCGCTGTAATTACCGAACACGATTAGGTTCTTTGGGGAACTTATCTTGCACTGGTAGCCGTAGTAAGATGCAGCAAGAACATATGGAGGAGCTTGTGCTTGTAGTCCCAGAAGCTCGTGACCCGTCTGCCGCTGAGCCCTTGAGCTGAATTTGAATGAGAGTGCCATGGCTAATGTTGTACACATGCACCATTTATGCCACAAAACAAATCTGATCACTGTTAATTATGAAGCAGCTATAATCAGCCCTTCACATCTGTGTAATGTGGAGCTCGGTAGGCTGCGCTCCAATAACGCATGACTACCTTTGGTTCGCCAATAGCAGGCCATACTGTCTCCCCAATTCAAAGCCTCCCCGTCAGCAGAGGCCCGGCGAAAGGACAAGGCCGCCAGTACGAGAGCGCTGGGCCTCCCTCTCGCCGTCTCCTGACCGGCGCGTTTCAAGCATATGGCTGTAGTTCATTAATGAGCTGCAACACACAGCGTGCTAATTTAATGAAACCACTTGAGCTATTAAAAAAGGGAAGGGGAAGGGGAAAAAAACACCTTTTTTTGTGTTAATTTCCATCATAAGCACAAAACTCCGAGTGTCATGGGGTAACATGCAACATAAGTTTGGGATTAAGAAATAAAACAAAGAGAAAATGGATTTTAAAATCTTTGTAGGGATGAAGATGGTGAAAACCAAATTAAAATTTTAAAATATTCACCGATTCGGAGATAAAATAAATAGATCAACAGAATGAATTAATGAATCCATCAATCTTCAGTACAGGTATGTTATTTTGTTAACTGCTGTAGTACTTCAAAGGCACTTACTTGACATTCACCATATGAAATGGATTTTGTCCTTCTTGGGCTTACATTTTAAAACATTGCAAATTCGAAATGAAATACTGCGTAAGAATGCGCTTTGTCAAAATCACAGAGCCATGGATCAAGCTTGAAACCGTGAAGGGAAATTACTCCTCACCTCACAGCCAGTGAGTGAAGCCTGTGTACGAAACTTCTGCCCAGAGTCACTATTTTGTCTGACTCCGGCGTACAAGACACAACACTACAGCAAAATGTTTAACCACGAGGGAAACATCTATTTGTGTGCTCTTGCACCGGTGCCCTTGATACAGTACTAACCCCTTCCGGGAACTATTCACTGTGAGTATTGCTGGTTTGCTTGAACCGCGCTGTACGTATTTAAATTTGTTCTGAGAACTGAGAAAGAAAATATATCAATAACCAATATATAGTTATTTCTAAATCTTCTGAAGGGAGCATCCCAGTCAAACACACTCAAATGTTACCACCTTCAAATGAACAGCTCTCACAACAGCAGCTGCTGCCTGGGCACGGATTTAAAAGTAACAGTACCGCAATCCCTCAGCTTGTTGCTTTCCTTAATCATCCCGGCTCGTGGCTCGTAATCTCGACCCTGCGCTGCTCCATTGATCCACTTTTCGATGCTACACTGGACTGGGGAGATTTCATTCAGCTGTGCAGCAGGCCTGGGATAACTTTACAGGAGTGTAGAAATATTCACAACTCTCTTACAGTATTGCATATTGTAATCTAGTATTCACAAAGCAGTTTATCATATAGCTGCCAGTCTGAAATAAGTGACTCTTTACCCCATGGAAACGCAAACTAGAAATCCAAGACAGACAGCATTCATCTTTAAGACACATTTGTTTTTAGTTGATTTCAGGAGAAAGATTATGAACAGAAGGCATCGCTTACACTCACTACTAAACCTCATATTTTAGTATTCCACCGATGTTGTTCGAAAATGTGTCCGACCAAAAGAAACAACCATTTGCTTAGGAAAAGAAGAAGATTAATAATATATCGCATGGGTCAAGGTCAGGCTTCAAAAACAATAATAAAAGTTGCATTGACACTTTGTACGGTTTGATCGTCGGTGCTGCCAGAGAGCACGAACACAGCACGGCAGTGGGAGGAATACATATTGTTCTCCATTCAAATATATATATATATGCATACAGACAGTTGACAAATTAAAGGAAAACCTGAATAAATGTGTGGAGGAACATAACGAATGCAGACGCCTCCAAACAGGTGTACTGCATGATACAATTAAGCAATTAACATCCCATCATGCTCTGTGGCATGTATACAAATGCTGAGCAGCCCAGTTGACCTCAATTTTGGATCAAGATGGCAAGAGGAAAGGATCTAATTGGCAGGAGCTTCAGTCACACAGACGCTCAACTGGCTCGTGTTCTGGACAAGTGGGCGAGTGCATGTGTGGGACACCAAGAGAACGGGACAGGCCTGACTGCTGCACCCCTACAGTGAGGGGGTCCGGAGGCTCTGTTATGCTGTGGGGGGCATTTTCCTGGCATGGTTTGGGTCCACTTGTCCTCTTAGAGGGAAGGTCACTGCAAATCAAAGTTATTCTGAGTGATCTCCTTTATCCTATGGTGACACATTTCTCTCCTGATGGGAGTGTCTCTTCCAGGATGACAATACCCATCCACAGGGCACGAGGGTCACTGAATGGTGTGATGAGTATGAAAATGATGTGACTCATATGCTACGGCCTTCAGTCAGCAGATCTCAACCCAATCGAACACCTATGGGAGATTCTGGACCGACGTGTCAGACAGCGCTCTCCACCACCATCATCAAAACCCCAAATGAGGGAATATCTTTTGGAAGAATGGTGTTCATCCCTCCAGTAGAGTCCAGAGACTCGTACAATCTGTGTCAAGAGCATTGAAACTGTTCTGGGGCTCGTGGTGCCCAACACCTTACTGAGACACTGCATGTTGTTGTTCTTTTTCATTTGTCACCTGTCTGTATGTACAGTTTGTGTGTTTTTGTTTGCTTGATTTTGTTCATAAACCATTGGGATTAACTGCACTTATACACAGATAAGACAAAAGCATCGTCAAGGCCTCTATATGGTCTGAAGTGTTTCCATTTGAAACTCTGATATTAATGTAGCCCTACGCAGAGCAGCTACGCAGTCCTACTCTTCTCCAGTCCTGTGATTGCTAGGTCTATTTCTCTTTGTTTCTAATGTCTGTGCAATAAACAGTGGTGACTCGGGAAGCAGAGGAGACCCACAAACACAGCGGTTTAACTCACACTGTCAACATAACCGTACTACTCTCACTTCATGATCTGATGAATGATAATTCTTCCGAGAGAATAGTATGAGAATCAATAATACATACCGTACATGCTTCAAGCAAACATTTGATTGTGAAACCCTGAACTGGGGTAAACCATAAACAACAAGGTTAATTCGCGCTCTAAGTCATAACCGAGTCTTTTAATCTTGTATCAACCATCCGAAGTTGTAACCTGCAGCGTCTCCGAGGGGAGGGGGGATGAAGACAGCAGGTCTCGGAGGTGCTGGTCGGGTTTGTTCTGTCGAGCTGCTTCCCCACAGAAGTCAGAGACGTGATGGTTGGTCACATGATTCGCTGAGTTTTGGTCAATATCAAATATATATATATATATATATATATATATATATATATATATATATACACATTATTTAGTTTATGTGAACCCTATTTAAAATAAATATTTAATTGAGTTATGACTGTATAGCACAGTAGAATACAACTCCAAATAAACTGATTCAGAGCTCATGAGAATAAGAATAAGAAAAAGAACAAGAATCTAAAGGGAAGTCAAATTAACTTGTGTAAATGTTATGCATGTTGGTGCTCAAAGAAAATGACTTGGAAAGAGAAACCAGATCCTGTGTTCCCCCCAAAGCTTTTGTACAGCGTAATTATACGTCTGCACGGTCCAACGGACTGCTCTGATTGGCAAGAAACATCCTAGAAGGGCTGGATCATTCTGCGTCCGACTCCACACGACCCTGCAGGACAAGGTCAGCTGTGATTCCATCCAAGGGACCTCAGAGTGATTACTGCATCACCTTTCAGGACACAGACCTCCATCTACCTCACGAAAGAAACTTCAAATGCACGTTTATAGGCTTTCTGTATTCGTTCCTTGGTTGAGGTGCATCTCCTTAATCCTGATTTACCTTGGCATCAGAAACATGTAAAAACACCCATATTCATTTCCCTTTGCCGATATTTGAAGAGCTTTGCAGTATTTTGTTCCGTAATCATTGCGATTTCACCGAAGTTCCCTAAATTGCTCTCTGCATGTCCAAACACGCGAGCGTCACATCGCTTTCCGGCACCGTTACAACACGCGCTCCCCGGCTGCCCTGCCTTGGGCACGGAGGAGCACGATAAGATTCATCTTCATGGCTGTGATATCAAACGCTCGGAGAGAGGAGAGGAACAGCTGGAGCTTCGCTTGAACTGCCGCCCAGATCATTAAGGACGTCGACTGGAAGCACAGAAAGGCCCGAGGACTGTCATGTATTTACATCTAGATGCCATCCCTGCGTAGCTTTTAAGAACGCCGATTTAATTGCGTTTCACTTACTGATGCCTCGGTTAATGCCCTCCACTGGTGACGTGTGCCCTCCGTGGGTCCGCGGGACGGTTGGTACCACAGCTGCCAGGCGATGGGTGTGCAGTGTGAGGCCAGAGCTGCGCGTCTCCTGCTTTGCCGTTGAATCGGCGCGTACCGTAGCCAGGCCCTTTGGCGAGTCAGGCAAGGGGCCAGGTTGAGCACAGGCCGCCCCGCACAGGGACCCAACACGGAGCCCCTGACGTGACTCATTAGCTGAGCCCTCGCTCTACACAAACTGCTGCGCTGATTGTTCCTCCAGAAACGCTCAGGTTTGGGAACTCGAGTGCTAATCTGGAAAAGCGGTTTACAACATTACAAACGAACCACACCGCGTGGTTTCATACACGAGTAACAAACGGACTGCAGCGTGCCGTCCTATACAGGCATTTCACTCGACTAAATCAAGCGCGCTGGGTTGTGACTGGATGGTCTCTGAAGTACTAGGGCCTAAAATCCCCTGTGTAATGATCACTTAGGACTGTGAGTTTAAACAATGTGCGTGTTAGTTCTTAATAAAAAGTTATAAAAGCGCAAAGCAATGTTCTTTATCTGTTTATTAAAACTTCTAACATGACAAGCGCACGAGAGGATACATGGGGTGATTCTTTATATCATTTTTAATTGAAAAAAATGGAGAATGAGGATTGAAAATAGGCCTGCAAGCCGGAAGAAATAAAGCATTGCTCGTTAACAAAAGCAGGAATGTTTGTCGATCACTAACACGCGATCCCCTTCACACACGGATGCATAACAATGTGACTAACCTACTCCCAGCATCCTTTGGGCCTATCAGTGGGGGAAACCAGCCTGATCAGTAGTGTTATTATTAATGTATTGATTTATTAAAGAAAGGGTTAAGTCCCTCTGCAGCTCAGAAACAGACGGAATAAATGTTGATGCACAGCAAGGAAACAAAACACAATGCCGCTCCTCTCCCTCCACGGCGCCGTGTTCAAAGCCATCTCTGGCGCTTATTCAAATGAGAGCCGAGTTTCTCGCGCTCCCCAGTGACGCGTACTTTGATCATTTCCAACCGTACTTCCAAACATTTGAAATTAAAATAAATCTCTCTAACAACCTGTGCATTAGAATTTAACAGGTGTTCGGGAAAAAAAAAAAGTTGTAACAGAATCCGAGATTACGCTGGAATACACACCCCTGTCGGTGCAATTATAAATAAGGAACGGAAAGCCCCGGTGACTGCATTACACCTTGGGATGCCTTATCTGTTAACTTTGATGTCGGCAGGTAAAAAAGTTAAGAAACAAAGCAGTTAGGCGCTCGCTACATATGTTCTATAAACACGATTTAATATTAATGAACTGTACCGGTTTGTGCATTAAACATACAATGATTACAGGCCCCCAAAATATGAGATCTGCCTCCTCACGCTGGGAAGGTCGGGCCCGGCCTCCGCGTCCATCACAGAGCCTGGGCAAACAACGGCGTGCCGGCCCGGACTGCAGCTATGGGGGATCTGAATTAATTGTAGGGAACGAGGCATTGTTGAATTTGATTACGGCCTAATTGAGTCATTAACATTTTCACAGGTGATTGAGAGCTGGAGGAGAAGATGGCACTGGGATCTCAGCCGTCACTCTCTGCTAGGATGGTTCCTACCGCGATTTGATTTCATCCGGTGACTTTTAAACTTCACATCATCACGCTGGGTTTGAGTTTCAGTTACATTTTAAATTGGCAGACACCTACATAGAAAGTAACATAGTATATTGAATATTATGAACTAAGTATATAAAACTATATGGCAGATCATAATTTAGAATATTAGATTAAGATTATTATATTATTATATTAGATTTTAATTTTTAAATGAGAGAACGCAGTCAATTTAATTCCGAATATACAAATTAACAATAAGATTGCCACAACAAACCCAATTGTATTTGTAGTGGGGTTCATATATACGCAATACATTATTTAGGGAAGGAGGCATTAAAAGATGAAAATCTGATCGAGATTATTTCCCCCAGAGTGCAAATAATATCTGATTTGCAGAGGTAAATGAAAACATGTCGCTTTTTAGTAATCTAGCCAACGTAAAGTGGTAGTTGTTTAAATGGGTTTCTATAATTCTATTTGTAACACTTGTTAAGAAGCATAATACGGATCAGATAATAAATTGAACGTGTGTCAATTTGGTGTCATAACAATAAGACACATTATCAAAGCACAACACAAAGACACAACTGGGATGGAACGAGGAGAAAACCATCTTGCTTGTCGTTCTGTGTTCGGTCGTTATTGAACCACTCCCAGAAAGAGAAGGGAACCGGCTGTAGCCCATCATTATAAAACATACCCAAAAACATTTGAGAGATTTACTTGGCAGCACTGCTTATGCTAATGCATGCTTGAAAGGACAGAGTATGATTGAGTCTAGATGCTAAAACAAATATATATATTAACAAAGTACTGGACTATTCATAGATGACTGCGAAGAATTCACGAGCTCTTTTACCCTTGTTTTTTAACGGCTTAGGCCATCTACCACACATGCTGAGATAATGCTGAGTTTGATGAAACATTTGTCCTTTCCATTAATTGTACCATTGCTTTTTTACTTTAACCAGATTCTATTTAACCAGCACATGATTTATATTCGCCTTGCCACATTATTTCTCATACCGAAAGCCACCAGAGTGGTCATCCTCACACACGTGACTCATTCTCCACTATCTGTCCTTGTTTGCCTTGCTGTTACTATGAGGGCTGGGCGATATGACTCTGTATTATTTCAAGTTTGGGCGATACGCAATATTTTTCTCGACATTTCTTGTTTTTCTCCAATCAAGCTATGAAATAAGACCAAAGACATTCAAATAACAAGTCTTTCTTTAATCATTAAATATGCAAAACTAAGAAATACCACATGCAGGCTATCATGGTAAATATGATTTTTGTTTTACCGGACCTACATTAAATACCTGAGTAGGTCTATATTAAATAAATAAAAAATAACAATACAAAAATGCCTATTATGCCTGTATAAACTACGCGCAAAATAATAAATACTGGCTGTCAAACTACATTTTGACGAAAAAGCACGGAATACACTCAAGCCTGCAGAATAGACTTCAGCGCATGTGTTGCGTGATTACTATTACTTGTGTTGTTGTTGTAATGGGATATATCTACACATATACACAGTATTACACAGCAACATTGTGTGTTAGTAGGGTTAGCTCGAATAGCGCTGTGGGAAACCCTGTGTGTGTGTGTGTGTGTGTGTGTGTGTGTGTGTATGTATATTTGTATATCCACAATCGCTTATGTTCTTAGTGTGTAATTCAAACATTTAATAACTGTATTATTTCATTCATTCACTTCCATTGCTTTTAAAAAATGTGAATATAGCGAGTGTAACATTCAAGATCATAATTCCACGCTCCCGTCCATCTGTAAAATAAACGTGCAATTTTATAAGCAGTTGCATCTCCTGATTAAAGACCTCAAAACTGCTCATTTATTGACATCAACACAAATGACGAGATTGTAACACACCACCGACATTTGCTTCTTCCTCTTCATTCCTTCTCCCGCCTTAGTTTTATAAATGAGGAAGGCGATTGGCCGAATAAAAAATGGCTGCTAAGTGTCTTCTGCAAGTGATTGGCCACAAAGATTGAGAAGCATTTCCTGCAAAGTGATTGGCTGCATAAAAAAAATGTTACGCCTCCCACATTCCGTGGTTTTCGGGTCTGCAGCTGTACATACGTTTGCATAAAAATGACAAAAACTCGATACTCGCAATAGAAGCATTTTGAATTTCACCCAAAATAATACATTGAGTATATCGCAAAAACTGGATATATCGCCCAGCCCTAGTTACTATGTCCTGGTACTACTCCAGTGCAGGGCCCACAGCCTGCGAGGATCCGTGGTTTCTGAATATATTGTTCACAGCTGAGACCAGGCTGACTGGGACCATATCAATGGCTCCTCTATGGAAGCAGAGTAGGTATATAACGGACCGGGCTGGTGCCGGGAGAGTCAGTTCTACGGAGACTTTCTAAGATATAAGAACATAAGAAAGTGTCCAATCGAGAGGCCATTCGCCCCATCATGCTTGTTTGGTGTCCATTAATAACTAAGTGATCAAGGATCCTATCCAGTCTGTTTTTGAATGTTCCCACATTGTCTCTTCAGCCACATCGCTGGGGAGTTTGTTCAGATTGTGACGCCTCTCTGTGTGAAGAAGTGTCTCCTGTCTCCTGTCATGAAGCCCTTCCTTCAATTCCAACTCAATCTCCCCATCAGACCAAGACAAATTATTAAAGCATCAATAAAAAAAAACACACAACTAACAACGGCAACACAAAAAAACCCAATCGTGATCTACCCAATAAACACACTCACCTCCAGCTGTGTGGCGTTTGCTTGCCGTTGCTGCTGACAGGAGGTGGGGAGAGTCTGCAGCAGCCTGGCCTGGAGTTGGCTGATCTGCTGCTCCTTCTGGTGCAGCTGTGTCGTCAGCGAGACGTGGCTCTGACGCAGCTGGGTCTCACTGGACTTCAGGGCTTCGTAGCACATGCTCAGCTCATTGTACAGCTGCAGGGACAGAGATAAAGCACACTCATCGGACTGGGCCATGGTGACCGGCCTGAGTCCAACCATCCACGTTTGTTTTCTAGCATTTCTGAGCCACACAGAATCCCAAGAGCAGCTTACCTTCTGATAGGAGATGGTCTCGTGGGTGTGGGCGTCCTCCTGGTTGCGCAGGACCTTCTGGGCGTCCAGGTGGAGGGTCTCCAGCTGCTGGATGAGCTCGGCCTGCTGCGCCGCGTGCTCCGTGCTCTGCTGGTATAGGCACCGCATCTCCTGCAGCTCCGTCCTGCACACAGAAGTGACTCGGAACGTCACTCGGGCCGAGAGCAAACCACAGCGCTGACCTACCAGCACATCGTGCATTACAACCCAATCCCAGTTTAATTCCTTGTCAGAGGCCACTTTGTATTCTTGATAAATAAATGAAACAAAGGTGAAAAGGTGCAAGTTTGGAATTTGTGATCGAGGTACGTCAGAGCTCTGATTTGGTCTAGGCATTTTATTTAAAGCACTTTTGTCTGGTGTTTTATTGTCTTCAATGAAATAAGAACTCGTAAAATGAATGTTAAACAACAGCAGGAAGTGCAAAAGCAAGTCACTGCATTCATCTGTGGTCCTGTAACACACCAGTATGGCATCGTGGCATTTTAATCTGTGCCTAGCAATCTCCTTCACATTTGCCATTCCCTGCCTATTATTATTTTGACTTTTTTTCATGATGAAAACACTTGTTTTCACTAGCAAATGTAAAATATTACATAAAAGTGGAAAAACAGTACTGTAACATTTTAACACCGCTATTTCAACAAATGCAGTCACAGAACAAATTACAAAGACCGGCAGCCACGAAAAGACTGATCGAGACTAATTAAGCAGTTCTGTTTAAACTCGTTTCAGATGTAAATACTGGCCCAGGAAGGAAAGTACAGTCTGAGGCTCCTCAGGGACGGCCGAAATGTTGTGAATGTCAGAATATCAATTACAGTCGGGCTTCTAATACTTTGCATAAATGAACAGAGCTTCAGAGAGAGAAAACACAGTGTGAGCGAAACTGATCTAGGAAGGGTGTTTGCTTGGGGGGTTCCCCTATAACTGCATCTGAAGGACCCCCAAACTTCCCCAGACCCCAGTGCGGGAACCACTACTATTCCAGATGTTAAAATACAAGAAAAAAGAGACGATTTATTCAGTGAAACAAAATTGCATTTACAGGTATTTCAATTAGGCTTCCAGACATCCAGCCGGAGAGTATGTGAGTGACATCTTATTCAGACTGCACTGTTAAGCACATATATAAGCAACAGTTAGATTAAAGCTAAGGCTCTCAGTCTCTGTACGTTTTTATTATATTGACTAAAGCCCACGGCTCCGCCAGCTCCGGCGCGGCACCTTCCTGCTCTCCAAAGCACATCGCGTATGCAGGGCTTATCCGATGGCTTTAGCACAGACATTTACATGTCGCCAGAGAAGCTCAAATTGGAGCACATTAAACCTCTCACCTAACCTCCGCACACCTGCGCCGCCCTGCCAGACTTAAAGCGCAATTAGGCAGCGAGTCGATTGGTATCAAAACTTTAAGAGACTAACAGCATCCATGAAGATTATACATCAATTAGTGCGTAACACACTTTGTTTAATATGCGGGCGTTTCGCGTTTGGGGAAGAACGTGGCTGGAAAATGAAGGCGTCTGAAGACCACGGACTGAAGAGTTTGGAGTTGAGTCGAGAGTGTTCAGGATGTGTCTTGATGAAACCTGGTTAACACTTTCACTATCACTGAGCACACTTTACATTTTACATACAAGTTATTTTGCATTCAATTGTCACCGATTGTTCAGTGCACCACAATGATCAACACAGAAATATTAGTGACAAACAAATGGCGGTCAATGCACTTTGATTTGCACATTTTATGCATTATCTTTGCACACTACTGAAGTGGCATAATCCCAGTGTCAACAGTCCTGCAAAGAAAGCTTGGGAAACCATACAAACATTTTAAAAAGCCTGACACAAACGGATGCTGGGTCTGGGTCAATCAGAAAGCCCACTTGCCTTAGTTTGGTCACATCAGCCTCTCTGTGGCCCAGCTCGGCCTCCCTGGACCCCAGCTGAGCGGCCAGGTCGTTGCATTTGTTGTGCATCTCTTCAACCTGCTGCCTGGCGGCCTTAATGTCATCCTCCAACACCTGAGATTGTGCCAAAAGACACACGAGGCATCAATAATGATCATTAACCAAATCAAACAGTCACTCTTTACACACACATCTGCCTTAGTTTTGGAGAAACTCTGAACAGTGGGTGCAGTGGAAAAAACGAGGCCGTGCCAATAACCGCAGCCCTCCCCCAGCGATCGCCATTTTCACGTTGTGTTTGGATGCTTGGGGGTCGTCTCGAAATCACAAGAGTCGCCGTAATTATGAAGTAGAACAATTAAAGCAGAAAGACCCACAGGCTGGCTTCAAACAGCACAGGGCAAAAATAAAAGAAAAACTCTCCACAGGACGACTTTAATTAATAACATCTTGAATCAGCACTGCAATCATAATGTTGGAGCAGTAATTACCCATTTGCAGAGGCTGAAATTTATACGGCGTATGTGATAAAGCTCCATCCGTTAATATCTGATGATCTGGCCCTGAATATACACGCCGCGCACTACACATTAAGTCGAAGTATTAAAATACAGCAGCACACTTGTTTGAGCGGCACAGGTTTCATCACATTAGCTTTATGGCTGTGACAGTGTAAGATGACCCTGCAGAGCATTTTTACAGCTTCTTATGATGTGATCAAATATACGTTTTATACATAACAGGCACTTTTTATCTGCAGTGCAGTTAATCCGGACCCAACTCATCGAAAACCCAAAGCCAACAGTTTACGCCCAGTGGATGTGAAGATGGCCTGGCAATATCCGAAAAGAATGGCTAGTGTGTGTGTGTGTGCGTGTCAAATTAAAGTTTGGACAACTAGATCACTTTTGGACATGCAAGCAAGATGATGCAAAGGACAAACGGGGTCTACAAACACTTTGTATCAATGTTTATTTTGTGTTTTAGAGGGGAAATTAAATTAAATGAGAGAGTCAATCTGTCGGGAACAATCAGGAAGTGCTGGTAGAAAAGGAGTCTCGTGTCATTTGCGTACTTGGGAAGTCAGGAAAGGTGAAACAATTCTGATAAAGAAATACACACGTACACACTGATGCACAGCAGCCACTGTGATATCAAAATAACAAAATTCGTCACAAGAACCAATATAGACACCCATTGTCGTAGCATAAATCTAAAATGTTTATAATGTCCGTGCCACACAAAAATGCAGGGCCCTCTGAATACGGCTACAAAGATGCGCTTCATTTTATTGTGTTTTCAAAATGCTGCTGTTCTCTTGGGTGAGACCAGGCGTTCGAGAGCTTGGGGCTCTTAAAAAACAAAGTCCATTTCCACTGTGTACCGTGTGGCTCAGATTATTCGTTTTTCAGGTTCACATGAAGCAACGTTTTGTTTCGATCTGCATGACTTGTACATGTGCTTATAAGTAAAACACAGCTCTGACTCCGAAGTCTGAAAAGTAACTCACAACTCTGGCTGGCTGGTGGACAACCCCCCACCCCCTGCCAGCGCAACCTTTACCATCGTATCTGCAGGGTTCAGCCGTAGTGGTGCCTTTAAAAAAGAGTGGGAGTCAGCAGCACAACCGGCCACATGTCGGCTGATGATTCGGGGGTTCTTTCCAGGCAGAAGGAGGTTGTGGCCACAGCGGGGCGACTGACACGGCCAGCGAGAGGCGCTGGCCAACAGACATGACACCGCAAACAGTGTCCTTCAAGCCGTGACAACTCAACGGTCTGCTCATGAAAAAACACGAGATCGCGGAGCACAACGGACGGGCTGTCGTCCTCGTCTTGCTGTTGGAACCTTCGGCCGTCCTCTGGCATTGACTCATTGATTGATTGATTGAAAATCGATTGCAGAAATCTGAAAATGCACTCTCTGTAATGCAAGAGAAATATATAATATTCTAGAAGTCCCGAAACACGCAAGAGTTTGACTAATGTAACTGATACTATATACTTCACATTCTCCAAAACTCATAAAAAAGGAAATCTATACCCAGAGGCATCAGAGCTTTGGAACAATAATGAATGAGATGGTCGGAGATGTCGTAGAATAACTCTGTGCTTTTTCCTCACATGCTACTCCTCTCCTACTCCGCTGAGGGAAGCTCAAGTGCAGAGTTACCCACCGTTACTTTCACAAACCTCAGGGCAGTAACTTAGTTGTTGCCAGGAGCTGCAATGTGGGCTGAAGAAAGGTTATTTTGTTTTACTTGGGAAAGTTAAGTCACCAGAGAGCTGCAGATCAAAGCCAGAACAACAATCGAGAGCGGGGCAAAGACGCATAACAGAGGCTCTGTTAATCGGGTGAGGAATTAAATAAATATTACAGAAGTCCAGATCCTTAAAGAAGATGTGAGACCAGGTGTGAGACAGTGAACAGTCATTATTTCTCCCACCTTCTGAACAGGGTATCAATTTTTAAAAACCGGCATTTCTCGGAATGAATTACTTTACATTCATGTTTGCGGAGAGATGTCCGAGGCGCGTGGAAGAAAGCCGAGAAGAAGGGAACCCTTCCTCTCGTCTTCGCAGGCAGTCCCTCCGTTCGCGTTCGCCCCCCACACTCCTCCTCCTCCTCCCCCTCTCCTCGGTGTTACCTTGACTTTGGAGTCGATGCCAGACTTCTCCTGCCTCCACTGGGCCGCCTGCTTCTGCAGTTTCTCCAGGTCACTTAGCAGGTCAGAGCAGCGTGCGTCTAATCCTTCCTTCCCCTCCTCCAGATCCCTCACAACACGCCGCTGCTCCTGTTCTTTCTTCTTCGTCCGCTCCTTAAAATCCTGCAGGAGAGTCACAAGGGCCAAACAAACAAAAAAAGAAAGAGGGGGGGGGGGGAGAAGAGAGCCGGTAAGGCGAGAATGAATATGTATACGTCGAGCTGTGCGGCTTTACCTACACAGCGTCTTCTCGCATATCTGATGGGCAAGGTCACCTGCGCGCTTTCGAGGGCCTCCCCTCGCGCAGGTAGCCGGGCCGCGCTTCTGCTTTAATGACAGCCCTAATGAGAACGCATTTGCTACAAGCCCGCTAATTGATCGAGCAGCCTTTGATGCCGTCCCCAGCCATCCCTGAGACCCGCAAAGACACGGCCTCCCCGTCCGCGCCTTTATCAATTAATCATGCCAGTCCCATCAGAATCTGATTAGGAGAAGCCACATCATCACAGGGGCACTTTCTTCGCTCCATTTCCATCATTAACTATTTATCTGGAAGTTATCAGGCTCGGGTTCTCTGGCTTTTAAGCGGCTTTTCTCCGGGTGCGGCGCGCGCCGGAGAAACCGCAAGGTTTTCTAAAGTGATTCCGAGGCCTTAGGCAATCTTCCTCGGGGACTTGTCATTTTCCGTGTCACAAAGGCGGACGGGGCTTGAAGGCGCGCATCAAAGCCGTGCCACTGGGAAGACGTTACAAACCTTAAGTTCTTGACTCTTATCCTCGACTTTCTGGCGCAGAGCAGTCAGCTCTTTTTTCATTAAGCCCTTCTCCTCATCCACGGATATCTTCCTCTGGAGCAGGTTGTTGATTTCCTGCTGCTGGCCTGTCACTCGCTGTTTGAGGACAGCACCCCCGCCCCCAAAAGCCAGAGAGAGAGAGAGAGAGAGAGAGAGAGAGACAAGCGACAGCCATTAGAGAAATGCAATCCGAGGTCAGGCACACTAAATGGAGCTTATAATATTTCTCAACATGATTAAATATTAAATAAAGGGTCCCTTTTAAGTGAAATTGCCCTTGGTAATGTGTGCGAGTTCTAATGCAGCGGAGATGACATGCGACGACATGCGCTTCTGAGGACACTCTCGGCGCGGTGTTTAACAGGGGGGTGAGCGACTCGGCTCCTCAGCGCTAATCCCCCGAGGGCCGGTTTCCTTTCACTGGGGAAATCCAGCCCCTCGGTCCTGTCACTCCGGCTGCATCACCTTAATGCTCCGTCTCATGTCCTGACAAAAGGAGTTTATCTAAATCTACTCACAGAGAGTCTTTTGTATCTCGAGACAGGCTTGAGCCACACTACGCCTCTCAACCGGTTTCCTAAAACACACCAGTTCTGAGGGAGTGCATCTCAGGCATTTGTTTATTTATTTGTGTCGTCCTCTCTGGATTGGAGGAAGTGTTCTCCGCTCTCTGTAGTCGGCGCTGGGCAGGGATGTGAACCCATTTGCGATACTCTGTATGCAATTGATTACTGACGAGTGCGGAGAAGCAGCTACGGGACTCCTCCTGAGGATTCACCTACATTTTCAAAGTAATGATGCGGTTTACAGAAGTTGATTTAATTTCTCGGTGTTCTCACAGATCTGATTATGCCGAAATGTTCTCTATTATTAAAATCTTTAGGGGCTGGGAAAAAAACAATGCCCGGTCGTTATTTAATAGGTAATTTTTACACTAATGTTAAAGGATATGCATCGTCTCATTCTTTCTGAGGGTCAGTGTTGTGGGTTTAAACAACCACCTGGTTAGTTTCCATTCTTTAAAGATAACGATCTTATTTCAGCCCCATCGTGCCGACTGATTACTGACACCAGCCTTCAGCATAAATGTCTACAGCAGGCCCTGCATGAGGCATCAGGCCAAGCATACAGATGAGTGTGCTCCATTTTGTGCTTGGTTTTGTGTTGCAATATTATCATTCCCTCAAAATGATCCAGTTAAAGCACATACACAGCATTAGAAACCACATACTGCTTCAAGGCCTGCGGTCCTACAGTTCAGTCCCTGCTGCATCGTGCAAAACTCACCCTTCATTTGAATGTTATCGATCACAACGGTAAGTCAGACATTTCTCAACATTAGGCTAAAAATAGTTAATCATAATCCACTCTTTGGTGCGTCCACTAGGAGCCTGGCTTTGCATAAGAAAGCTTCCCTCTGGCACCAAAGCAGCGGATTTGTTGTTTTTTTCCCCTGGCCCCTGAGAGGGCTTTCTGTGGTTCAAGACGTGCAGCTCCGTCACATTGCAATCAGACCACAGAGTAGCTATCGTCAGCTTCCACCCAGGAGTGAAGAGGGATATTGCAACAGATAATCGGCCTAGAAGGCAAGCCTTTCAGGGCTCAACCTACACTTTATGGGTGAGATGGAACCACAGATGTAAAACTGTCACAGAAAAGGCTTTATAGGTTTCTGACGGCACTACTTGGGTTTGATTAGTTATCCTTGCAAATCCTCATCACAAATCTGCCAGTCCAATCTGCATCCTCCAAGACCCCCGCCCAACAAGCTCATTCTCAAACCCCGTCCCTCCGGCTGCAGCGTCTGGATAGTCGTCGATCTGAGACCTGGACTCATGGGATGTCTTTACGCTTGCCTCCCACGATGACACACCTCAACATGTTCACGCTGCTCCGTTAAAAGTTAAAGTCTGTGTCGCCCCACTTGTGCATTGTTTTGCATGTATTTGAATATTTAAATGGAAGAAATATTAAAATTGCAGACTTGATTATTCCATATACGTGTTGCTCGGTTAACATCCCCATATACATTTCAAAGCTAGATCGGGGCGAAATCCCTAATCCCAACTGAATTAAAATGTCTGTCTGGGTCCAACAGCCGATACTAGAACGACTGGTTAATGAGGCCGGCTTCAAAAAGAGAAAAGTAAAGGGAGCATTTCTTTCTTTGTTTTGTTTTGTTTTCCATTTTGTTTCCTGGTGTTGTGTTTTTACGTGCGTTCTGTGTGTTGTTCCGTCTGGTAGACAATAAAGCTGCGTCCCTCCCCAATAGTGGGTATCAGAAGCATCCTCTGAATGGTCTTTGGCATTGATGTAAACCACTGCTGGCGATTGATATTTTAAAAATAACATTGAGCTCTGGGATGTAATTAATTGCCATGTTGGGGAAACACTTAAAATCTTCCAGATAGCGGATTTATGCCTCTCTCCGTTCAAAATGCAGAAGGGGCTTTAATAGAGATTTATACTGCAAGTGAAAAAAAAAATTGAAATGCTGATAATGAGGTAGGCAAGAACAATTTTAACCCCAGAAGAGTTAAATTGGTGAAAAAAAGGTTTAAAGAAGTTAAGAGGTCTAGGACAGAAAGATTAGCATTAAAAATTCCCTGTACACTTCAAATATGAAAGCTAATTATGTTATAAAAAATGGAAAGAGAAAGAGAGTGGGGGGAAGAGAAAGAATTTCTTGTCAAAAGTTAGTGGAAGAGGCAACAGGAGCATATAATTTCTAAAAATGCAGCGGACCATCACATCACAGATAATACTGTAATGGGACAACAGTTTCATCTCTATTTGTGTTTCCTTCGCTGGGATCCTGATGGCTGATGTCAGGAGTCCAAGAGACGCGGAGAAGGAGGCTTAATATTAATAGGATTCTCAAACATGGCCCGTTATTTTACATGTCAGGTCCCATTACTCTCGGCAGCGCCACGAGGCACTGCGCTGATTTTGGACACATAAATAGGCACTTAAAACCGGATAATGCACTCGGCTAATTCACCCCAAAATTACTGGTAATACAGAGGGATGACTACTAACGACTTAAACTTCCGGCCTAAGGCGATATTTTGTCTTTGTACTTAATTTTCATTGTGAATTTGGGGGGGGGGT
This sequence comes from Amia ocellicauda, assembly GCF_036373705.1. Lineage (NCBI taxonomy): Eukaryota > Metazoa > Chordata > Actinopteri > Amiiformes > Amiidae > Amia > Amia ocellicauda. The sequence goes on along the minus strand of NC_089862.1, from coordinate 34,561,199 downwards.
TGCAGAAACGATCTGATCGGCCCCGTTTAAACGCAGCGTTATCCCACGTAGCAAGACAAACTCACACTGCAATTACCTCAGAGGACATTGCTGAACATCTTTTTTTCTTTCCTCTCAAGATGTGCTGCTTTAAAGTTCCCATAAGCTCTAAAAAAGCTGATGCTACAAACCTTAGTGTGTCGCCAGTGCCAAACTGGTTTCACTAACACAATAAAAGTCCTTCCTGAGCTACATATGGACTATGAAATTTCCTTTTAATATACCCAATATGGAAGATTCATATATATTTGTTATCTATTTGTAATACACTACACATATTTATACATATATTACCCATATACGAGTGTTTCATATGGGCAGGTAATGAAGCTGACTGCTTACTCCAAGGCTGGTATTACTGCTAGGCCAGAGACCCCACAATGTGATGTTCAAGCGTGTCATTCCTAGTAATCAGCTGTGATTAATGGGGGATCCTGTATGTAACGTGTTTCCCTCTGTGTTATAAAAAGACCGTTCTGTACACCATTGAAATCCTTGAAATCCTTTTTCTTTCTTTAATGTGTATCAACTAGTTTCTCTACTTTTTTGTTAGATACATTATTTGTACCACACTTTGGGATTGTTTTGTTATTTAAAGGCGCTATAAACAATTAAAAATTAAATATGACATGTATATTTTCAACGATGCCCTTAAACAACCACATGATTATTTAGTCAACAGAATGATGCCTGATTTAAACTTTCTATAGGTTGTAACTTATCGCAATTAAACAATAGGTGAGGTACATTTCAATTAGAAAACGACTAAATATATACAACACCACAACAAACAACAACGAGTTCACAATCAAACGCGTTCTCAATCTGCGTTAAGGGATGCAGGCCACTTTAATATGCGCTTTGGTTCGTTTATCCGTTCACACAGATCTCCGAGCATTTTCCAAAAACAATAACGTCCCCCGGACCCCTTCCTCATGCCTCATCTTTTCCCACGCTCGTGTGTTCGAGGCAGCCCGGGCCCTGCGTTTCTCTAACCCTGCGCTCGGAGCAGGTGAGGGGAAAGAGGTCACCTGTATCCAGACATGCGGCAGCAGATGGGATTATTGCTTTCCGTTTTGTATCTCGGTAATGTGGTTAGATTTATTGTAGTTAAGACTCTGGTCACGTCAATACAGATATTATTCCAAACAAAAATGTGCCAGTAACGAGTGAGATAATCGCAGGCAGCAAATTAGGCGAACGGGACTAGTGAGGTGTGTAGTTCATGTTGCCGAGTCAAATTGAAGCAGAAGACGACAGAGGAGGAAGAAAAAGTTAAGCACATAAGCTTCTACTGGTCACCTGTGTAGGGTTATGTGTGTACATGTGTGATCATCAGACTGCCCCCTTTGTAGCCTAACTCTTCCGTTTTAGACTCGTATAAAATTACAACTTTCTCACACTGCAAAAAAAGGTGAGTCCAGACAGCAAGAGCATCAAACGAGCTCTGAAAAGATCTCCCTGATAAATAAGCGCAGTTTAACGAGAAACACCTAATTAATCAATCAGAGTAACCATTTCAAGTGCAGAGCAGCATCCCCAGCTAATCAACTTGCATCCAGTCCACCATCTCCAGCCGACTACACAACCCGCACATCCGGCAGACAGATTTTCACTAACTATCACTGGCATTGTTGACTGGCGATTTCCTCGTGGAGGTAGTTTGGTGATATTTCCGATGCCAGTCTCATCTGGCACGAGCACTTCTGACTCGGCTATGGTATGAAACCCATCTGTTTATCTGTAGTCTTCGAGGGAAATGAGGAGAAATGCTTCACAATTAAAACAAAACCGATGGCCGGTGGGTTGGGGCGCGGGCACTGAAGGCTTCCAACGCTAAGCTGGTGAGGAAGTATGTTCACTTCACAAGCAGGGACCGGTCTCACGTGTTACAATATCATTAACATGAACTTAAACAAAACCCGTGCCAAAATAATTAATACCCTGCCTGGGTAAAGCTTGCTTCTGCTGTTAAAATCTAATTAAAAGCAATGTCTGAAAACAAATGTGATAAAAATATTACATATTTTAGGTCACTGGGATCAAAATGCATGATAGGGTAGATATTTCATTTTATTTTGGGCATAAAGTCGGGCAAAGACTTTTCCTTTAATTAAATTATATGAAACTCCAGGTTATAAACAAAAAGGGACTGAAAACTTTAAAGTATTACAGATAACTAAGATAACGAGGATTACACAACTACAATATACAACATAAAGCTTACATTTTTCTGATTTATGCAAATGTAAACCTGAACGACATCACAAACCATTTCCATTCAACAGAATCAAGCTGGAACAATACAATTTCAACACAACCTTGAGACAGACATTGGCAAAATCATTTTGAAGTGAGAGAAAAAGAAAGAAAGAACGAAGCCCATAAATAAAACAATCAACATTTCTGTAATACCCTCGCAAAATAAAAAAATACGATTGTTGTTGCTGTATTTATCTTCTCTGTACGGCTGTCATGATACTTTGTCTATATTGTGTATTATAGCCTAGTTGTTGTTAATGCAATTCCTTGTGAGCAAGTTAAATCTGAATATGAAATCACAGGTAAGACACCAGGGATCAAGACACTTCTGTTGTATTTAAGCCCATAACCTTGAAAAATACCCCTTTGTTATTATTATTATTATTATTATTATTATTATTATTATTATTAAAGTGCCCCACACATACACACACTGTTCTCCCTGCTTCGTCTCACTGCTTTTGTTTAAGATGGCAAACTCAATCCCTCTAGTTTCCGGGCACAATCCCTGCTTCTCATCTGGTCTCTCCTACACTTGGCTCCTCGATGTGACAGCGAGAGTCTGATTCGCACTTTGTCATCGGCGCGGCGGCGATGGTATCTGCTCTGACTCGGGGCATCTGTCAGTCTCTTTCATTACCTTCACTGTCAATCGCGGCTCGCGGGCTAATGCTCTCCGCAGAGGCCCTTTATGCAATCAGCGGCGGTAATACAGTTTGCCCGGCTACGTTGGGCGCTCATCTAAATACAGATTGAACAGATACAATTAGCGGGGAGATAATAACCCGACTGACTGGAACACAAATTGTTGCAAATAACGAGCGCCGCCGCCAACAGAGGCCTCTCCTCTCCGCGGTGGAAGTCGGAGCTCGGCCCACGAAGAGGGATTTGCTTTGTTCGGGCAGCTCTTTTGTTTGACAGGGCTGCGCAAGGACAGTAGATCCAAGGAACTCAAATAATCAATTTTGTGGAGGTGTATGGTATTCATCGAAGTCTCACTCGAAGCAGTCAGTGGTCACCTTCATCCTGCAGGTTGACCTCAACCGCTTAAAACTTAAAAGTTTCCCAGAGGACATTTTACGTCCCTTTAGTTTTATCAGACCCCATTCCAGAGGAAGCTGAGAGCCGAGTCCTAACAGCTGTGTGTTATTAATATGACCATTTTGACATGTAGCATGTCGAGTTGCTCAGGAAGCATGCCGTAAATCATTGATTGCTGAAGGGACAGTGCCCAGAGCTATCAATGCCTGCTGCTCCACACGTGTGTATTTCTCTGTTTATGCCAGTAGGTGACTACTGATGATTGGTTAGTCACAATGATGTCATGTACTCCAGTAATGATGTCATGTTTATAGCATGTTTTTATTCTCTGCCCCTAGTTAGACTGTGCACATGCTTTCGGTTTTAAGTGTCTAGAATTAAAACGTCTCTGTTATGTATATGGGACGGATATGAGTCGGATTTCTAAACTCACAACCGATTTGAAATCTTCAAACAAAGAGGATGTCTGTTCATTACACACACACGATGATGTGACATCACCGCAAACGATGCAGCAGCTTTATACAATCGAGAGACCTCACGGCCAAACCTCGGTTAAGATCGGCCTTTTGTCAAATTGTATTCCTAAATGTATCTGTCCACAGTTTCCACAAAAAGTGTGACTGCGACGGAGACAAATATTCCTGAAGGGTCAGATTCCAACCAGAATAAAAACCACGTCAAACTATAAGCAGAAGCTGGTGGATCACGTACCTGCTCCAGCTCCTGTATTTTACTGTCCTTGATGTGCAGAATCTCCAGCACTTTCCTGTCTTTGGCTTCTGCTTTTTGCTTCTCTCTGGTGGGGGGGGGGGGGAGAGAGGAGAAAAAAAACAAGAAACATACATAATAAAAAGCCCTCAGTGATCGTTTGTAGCTCATCATGTGAGTTCTCCATCGCCTAATGATCAATGTCATTTTCGAGTATTAAAGATCATATGAAACTGACAGACCCTGCATAAAAAATAATTGAGCATATGGCAAGTGACAGCGAATTAACTCATCAGGAGAAAAAATGACAACTGTATTCACCAAGAGGAAAATATGTTGTTCTGTGCAACGAGCTTCCAGGGAAGGCACAGCGCTCAGCTCCAGTTACACTGAATTAGCAACACAAGAGAAAGAAAATACACAAAGCTACACTCACAGAGAGCCCATACACTATCTAACCTATGGATTGTATATATTAGGAATGGATGACATATTCTCATTGATAAAATCTGCAAACACACTACTTGAATTATTATTTTGGGAGAACGTTGTAACCTTAATCTACAGCAGTAGTTTAGAGTATACATTTTTAGTTGCAAATAGTTAATGATTACATGGTTTACATCTACAAGATTATGCCTCTGCAACACTGTGTGTCGCAGTTCTGCCCTGGTGATTACCTCTCACATGTAGTTATGAGCCTTCAAAGACAGAGGGAGTAATGCCCTCTTTTACTCCTCAGGGGAGATTTTTTCCAGGTGCAGCTACAGAAACGTGCTGCGGTGGAGGAGTCACAGGCCCGAATCTCAGACGCACTACAGTCTGCTCGCAAGAAATCCCACCGTTTCGCAAGATTTGCAGCTCACGGTATTCCTCGTCACTGCGCTTAAGCCTTCTTAATCAAAGAAATGACACTTCTGGGAAAGAAACCCAGACAAAGAATGTCACAGAGACAGCAGATTTGTTCTGGGACATTAAAGAGGTAAGTAGCTGTAACTTACTTCAGAGAGGAAATATCCAGTAACATACTTCTGGTGGTTAATGAACATATATTACAGCTGCAAATGCTGAACTAGTTACTGGAGCTATGCACAGCACTTGGAGACCTCACGTTTGTTTATAATATACACAGAACTGGCTCTATCTGGACTTGGAGACTTGGAGATTATTTGTTATAATAAAAGTCCTATGAACAGCTACAGATTCAAACCCACAGTAAGCAAAGGCAAGCAAATCACTGATTGCTACTCCCCCATTCCACCGGGTGTCGGGTCGAGGGTCTGTTCATTTGTCCTCAATAGAAAAAGATCATTGTGCGCTCGCCATTTACATAATGAGGCCGTGTGATCTCTGGGGCGAACCGTATTGATTTCGTGGGACACACATTTCAATTTAAAACGAATGACTACGACCTGGCGAAGATCAGACCGGCTTCTGGTTAGTTAATTAGAGCTAGCGATGTGCACTAACGATGTCAACCCTGAACACAGAGCTCTCTAGAATGACAAATGCTCTCAGGAGTGGCTACACGCCGTTTTACCTCAGGTCATTTCTCTCGAGTGCGTTATAGCGCTTGAGGAGATGTTATCCTTTGGAAGATCACATGTAGTATGAGATTAAGTTGCTATAAAGTCTGACATGCATTTGTTTCTACATGTATACTTTCTCATTCATATCATGGTAAAGGTTCAAATTCACAGGGGGTTAATAATGTGGTAAAACCCTTAGTAAAGTGTGTCTTTATGGTTGGGAGAAATGGCAGCCCATTCAACACCCAAGGCCTGCATCCTGAAGGCCATAACACTGATCTTTAAAGTGCTTTTAAAGGAACATTCAAAATGGAAACATCCATCCATTATAAACAATGATATCAGGAGAAATAAAATGTATATACGTCAATATCTTCAGGGATCCGGACCAAATACTTCAGTCCCCAATCTGATTTCGTGTCATCTGTGAAGCACGTGGGGGGGATCAGTCCACTGATACGACAGGAATGTACACCTGCTTTTTCCAGGCACAAAAATGAGGTCAAAAGAAAAGAGAAATTCAGAAGTTCCCTTTCAAACGCCCCGCATGCTCCCCTAGTGCGAATAACAGCAGAAGTGTGTCAATCAGCGCCGGTGTGAGATTACCCCGATCCTCAGATACTGTAATTAAGATGACATCAAAACTGAAATTCGGCTCACAATCCCTGGCGGACTGTAATCATTTCCAACATACCTTTCATTCTCAACTGTCTTTTCGCAAGCATTTGGGAGGGAGAAGGAGCAGAAGAAGGAGAAGTAAATCTGCATTTCAGGCCGGTTTGTTTGAAACATCTGCAGACCGCCGGGGTCTTCCCCATGGACGTCTAAATGATGCCCGCCCTTGCTGTGTGTCCAGAGCCGCCATCTAGTCGGTACAGGAGCAGTTCTATCCCCCCCGGCCAAGCGCTCTCTCTCAGACTCGACTGCAACTGCTGCAATTATCATGTCAATATTCGAGGCTCTTATACGCCGATTCGCACACTTCGAGGCGCATGTTAGCTAGCCTCGGAGGAACCGCGCTCGCTTCCCACTTTTCCCATGAAGCCTTTGCTCCATTCGAGACAAACAACAGGGTTTTTCTTCCACTGGAATTGTGATGGTGAGGAGGTTTTTTTTTTTTTTGGTCTCCACTGAACGATTTCATTTCACACTTCAGAGCAGGGATAGTCCACTCATCGCAGCAAACAGCGACGCGTTCTCCCAGTTTGTACGTTTCGTGCGATATTTGGTCAAGTAAGTCATATTTGTCATGGTGTGACCGGCACAACCAAATTGACATGACAGGCATCGAGGTTGGTAACAACGAACGCAGGTCCGTGACACACATCAAGAAGTTAGCCGTCTGAGTAGGAAAGAGAGGGATCAAGGCAAGAACTGCATAATAAAATAACACCTCCCCCCCCCGAAACTCTATTCACTTGCAACATTGTAAGCTTTGCAGGGAGGTCTCGGAAGATAGGAAATCTCTCCCTGATGACATCACTTAATGTATGCGTTAATCTCAGAACGGTTTGGCCCAGAATGCACTGTGACTGACCTACAGTAGTCGGCCTGTGTTGTGTTTTCATGCTAGTTAAAGGTAACTGAACTATTTAATCACTAGCATTTAAGTGAAACGCCGCTGGTAAGTGAAGAATGTTTCAATACCGATAATCCTTTTTATGTGGAAGCACATTCATGAAAAAGATATGAAGTATAAGAATGTTTGGAAATGCTGCTCTGTAATTGGCTGGGTTCTCACACGTTATTTATAATGTCTCGTGTTACACTAAACCCTTGCCCGGTTTGTGTGGTTTTGTGTGGCATGTACCCAACTAAAAAATAACGAAGATCATTGATTCAATATTCTAAAAAGCCATGGTTTTTCCAGCTGATGATTATACCACTATTCCATTACTTTTGTTGGAGGCAATGAATATTTATATGCATTTACACCGCATATATTCTCTTTTGTACTCCAAGTCCCAGCGCTGAATCACGGGTTATGTCCACAGGAAATGCTTGAAGAAGATTTACTTCAAAAGTCGGATATGCTTTCCAGTTGGTGAGTTACCATCTTTATAGGACTAGATTAAATACTAAATCCTCATCAGCATTTAATAAACAGTACTACTGACAGATTTCCATCTCCTCACAGGTTTGTTTGTTTTTCCCCCACATTTGAAACATTAGGACTGATTGTAAATGTCCGCACCCCTTCCTGTTGCCGATGCACGACCGCTGCGGCCCGTTCCTCTTGGCAGCGCCACCTTTCAGACCTCTTCCAAGACTCTTCTGAGATCCAGTCTCCTCCACAACTGGCAGTAATACATACTTAATCTGCTGCTAATCTAATAACTGGAATCAGACAGAATTGAAACTACAGGAGTATACGGGAATGCCATAATTCTTCTGCCCTCTGTTGATATCTTTCCTAGCGTCTTTCAGTTGCTGCTCCAGTAACACCTTAGTCTACCACTGGGATAAATTAGGTCAATCCAATGTTGTCTCAAAGTGTTTGTAAACAAGTTTTTAAAAAATGCCAAACAATAAATGGATTATATTTTTGTCTTGTGGTATCCATATGTTAATGCACTTTGTGTCCCTCTAGTGACTGCCCATGACCCTGTCAGTTTTCCTTCCTTGGACACTTTTGATAGGTACTGACCACTGCAGACTGGGAACACCCCACAAGAGCTGCAGTTTTGGAGATGCTCTGACCCAGTCGTCTAGCCGTCACAATCTGGCCCTTATCAGAGTCGCTCAGATCCTTACGCTGCCCATTTTTCCTGCTTCTAACACATCAACTTTGAGGACAGAATGTTCACTTGCTGCCTAATATATCCCACCCACTGACAGGTGCCATGATAACGAGATTATCAGTGTTATTCACGTCACCTGTCAGTGGGCATAATGCTATGGCTGATCGGTGTATATCCTGCACTAATCAATGAGTAATGAGTTTGAGTACATTTTTGCCAACATGAAATGGAATAACACCCCTCCCAAAAAGCAGCAACACATATATTATAGTTGTATTCCTTTGTGCCCACTTTTGAACTTGTCCATCACAGACATGTGACACGGGACAAGGACTCCCCCCCATACAACCTGACTACCAGGGTTCTAGAATTAATACTCACCGTTCTACGACCAAGCTCACCGCCTGGGTCAGGTCTGGGTTGGCCACCTGAAGCCGTTTCCATAATGACCACACAAACTCTTTATCCGCCTGCAACGAAATAACCCTTCAGTTAGTTCTAACTTCGATCAAGGTTACATTATTCACATTATCATTATGCATTATGTTTTGGTTTACTTTAGGCTGCTGGTCAAACCTATTTCAATTCCCCTCTGCCCTGCAGCCCCAGCATCGCACTGCAAGGTGCTAACCATGCGGACTCCGGATGGGCAAACTGCAGAAAATGAACACACACAGACTCCCAGGGGCTACGGCAAGCTGACTGGCCAAACCGCACCAAAGCGAGCTGGAGCTAAGAAAGCAGCGAGCAGAGCCAGGTGGGAGTCACTCGGGTGAAGCTCATCCCCTCGGGCTCAGCTGCAGTCGTCTGAACGCTAGGTTAACCAGATGAAGAGAGAGAGGCTTGGCAGCGAGATCAGAGGACCCAGATCTCATTCGCTCGTGTGTGTTAGCGGTAGATTAGAATTAAGACGTTCGCTTCGATCCCCTTCATAAATGAGATCTAGATCACTTCCTGTTTGGTCCATGTTACAACGTGACTAGGGGACAAATCAGCAGTTACACATGGAACAAACTCTCCGCATGTGTGTGACTATGGGGATCGAACACCGATCAGCCGATATTTTTTCTCATCAGATCTGCGCTTATCTCAGAATGTTGTACTTCATGACTGGTAATAAATCTTTATATAGCTTGGTGGTAATAGAAAGGATGGAATAGTGGTTCTGAAACTGTCATTTTACTATAAAAGGTTCAGATTTAAACTGAGCTGTACAGATTACAGGGGAAGATACAATTAGATTTAGTTTATAAAAACAAAAACATAAAATATAAGATGGAACTAGCCAAAGCAGCCTCTAAATAAACTACAACAAATTTCCATTATTACTCCATTAAGGCTCAGATATATCTACACACAGACACATATTAATATATACATACATAGACACACATGCATAATCATATATTTTATCTCATCAAAAATAAATCACAAATCCTAGGTAAAAGTAAAAATTGATGACCGAAAGTGAAACTGCCAGGGGAATGAGGCGAGTCTGTCGAATTTCCAATTCAAACACATGGCAAGTCTTTTTTTTTTTTAAGATGTATTACATTTAATGAGAAACATCTAAAACTACACAGTTTTGAACATTAAAAGACCGACTTATTCCAATTGACTTAATAAAAAATTATCTGTTACATTGCGTTCGCATCACCATAAGATAAAAGTCATCACTCTCGCTGGAATCTACTGGTCTCCAATTAGTACATGAATTTTAAACCGCATTCAAAAGTGTCTCATCAATTATTTACTAAATGGCAGAGGCAGACCTTGACAGACCATGGGCTGAACATACAAAGTGGAAGGAGAGATGGGGGCGCGATAAAGATCTCACACACACTGGGCCCACACTTTGCAGTTAATGATGAATTAAGAACAGTCTAACTTCAAAAAGGTAGTCTCTCATGCAGTCAAGAAATACCCAGGGTTCAAAACAGAAACGCACTACAAGAGATTCACTGCAAGTATGTTTTAGCCGGCTATTCAGACTTCTCACATGAAACTTCACATGCAGCCATGTACGACCGGTTCATCTGGCCTGATTAATTTGGACTCGTGGCTGGATACTCTTGCTTGGTCTTTTCCCGGAGAAATATAAGTCTCCCAAATAAAAGTATCGTCTCTCCCTATCGGGAGGATGGACCATCTGATCTAATCCATCTGAAACTGCTCTGGGTTTAACCTTTCACCCTCAACAGGAGAAGCCAGGGGAACACGTGTCTGTCTTGTGACCTGAAGCCGAGACAATGCTGAGTCCTGCTAAACTGCACTCAGTCAACTGCTAAACACAGCCTCCGAAAATGACATTTTAGAGACGAGGACCTTCCCTAATTCTATGTTCATTGAGAATGTGTGTTTTTTCAACTGCAAAACAAAAAACGTTAGATTACATGTTAAATATAAAATAAAACATTCAAAGTATGCAATTCATTTTGCTGTTGTGGCTTTAACAGTTTAACAGAAAACGTATTAAACTTAGCATTTGAATTGTGAACACGTTCCAGAAAATCATCTAATTGCAGAGCTGAGTACCTTGAAAATATGTGTATGTGTGTGAATGAGTGTGAGTGTACATTTGTGTATGTGCTTGTACATGCGTGTGTGTGCACAATCTGCAGGAAGTCACTTTTGAAGACAGTGTATTGATTTCTTACAGATCTGACCAAAACGAATAAACAGTGGATATTGGGTGTGAGGCAACATACCAGGAGTGACAATAAAGCTCTGTATCAGCAATTATAATATCACAGTACAGTGATGCGACAATGTGCATATATTCCTTCATCCATCACTCACACAACCATGTGTCACCAGCTCAACCAATGAGGAGATTTGAGTTCAGGTCCTAACGCTCACACTTGCCACTGAATGGTCAGGGTTATTAAAACTGAAAAGCTGACAGGAGCAAAAACAGTTTCACGCACTGAACCTTAGTCCGCCATGTTTGCTCTGAGATAGTTATAGTGTGATGGGATTCCTTGACACTGACATTAAAAAAAATGAATACACATGAATTCAGTACAAGTGTGTAGCCTGTGACATGGGACGAGGCCTATGCGAACTGAAGACGTCTAAACTTTATGATACAAAAATACAATCTAGCCTATGGACAAATCATTGAATTGAATCAATTGAATTGGCAGAAACCTTTTTTTATTTACATACCAAGTTTAATGAAAATGTCCTAGTGCATATATATATATATATATATATATATATATATAAATGAGAGAGAGACACATGTGTTTGTGTGTTTTATGTTGTTTTGTTTCTTAATTAGGCTAAAATAAAAAGCAGTCTAATGAACAGAAGTGCTGTGCCTGGCTGACTGTGGCGCTTGTTCACAGGACGTCACTACTTGGAACAGCGGCCCAAACCCCCCCTTGTTCTTCCTAAGGTACATTGTGTACATTGAATTAGTGGAACTCGGCGCACAGGGCATGTCACACCGACTGTTACCTGGCACTGCACTAGCTCCTCAGACAGACTCCTGATTTCTTCTTCCAGCAGCAAAATGCGTCCCTGATCGCTCTGCTTTGTAGCCATGGTTATACCGGTTAGTGAGACTGAGGCCAAAGATGACTGGGGGGGAAAGAAACAATTCAGAATGTTTCCTCAGATTCAAATGCTCTATAACGTGCACCAGAGCTGACAGAACTACAAAAGCCTGTATATGTGTACAACACACACGTCTGCATGCATATACTAATATACATACATGCATGCATACCTGCATACACATATACAATATACATACATGCATGCCTGCAAACATACATACACACATATACATACATGCATGCATGCATGCATGTCTGCACACATATACATAAATGCATACACACGCATGGCTGAATACATATACAGTGAGGGAAAAAAGTATTTGATCCCCTGCTGATTTTGTACGTTTGCCCACTGACAAAGAAATGATCAGTCTATAATTTTAATGATAGGTGTATTTTAACAGTGAGAGACAGAATAACAACAAAAAAATCCAGAAAAACGCATTTCAAAAAAGTTATAAATCGATTTGCATGTTAATGAGGGAAATAAGTATTTGATCCCCTATCAATCAGCAAGATTTCTGGCTCCCAGGTGTCTTTTATACAGGTAACGAGCTGAGATTAGGAGCACTCTCTTAAAGGGAAGCACTCTCTTAAAGGCAGTGCTCCTAATCTCACCTCGTTACCTAAATAAAAGACACCTGTCCACAGAAGCAATCAATCAATCAGATTCCAAACTCTCCACCATGGCCAAGACCAAAGAGCTGTCCAAGGATGTCAGGGACAAGATTGTAGACCTACACAAGGCTGGAATGGGCTACAAGACCATCGCCAAGCAGCTTGGTGAGAAGGTGACAAGAGTTGGTGCGATTATTCGCAAATGGAAGAAACACACAATAACTGTCAGTCTCCCTCGGTCTGGGGCTCCATGCAAGATCTCACCTCGTGGAGTTTCAATGATCATGAGAACGGTGAGGAATCAGCCCAGAACTACATGGGCAACTGGGATCATAGTCACCAAGAAAACAATTGGTAACACTATGCCTTGAAGGACTGAAATCCTGCAGCGCCCACAAGGTCCCCCTGCTCAAGAAAGCACATGTACAGGCCCGTCTGAAGTTTGCCAATGAACATCTAAATGATTCAGAGGAGAACTGGGTGAAAGTGTTGTGGTCAGATGAGACCAAAATCAAGCTCTTTGGCATCAACTCAACTCGCCGTGTTTGGAGGAGGAGGAATGACCCCAAGAACACCATCCCCACCGTCAAACATGGAGGTGGAAACATTATGCTTTGGGGGTGTTTTTCTGCTAAGGGGACAGGACAACTGCACCGCATCAAAGGGACGATGGACGGGGCCATGTACCGTCAAATCTTGGGTGAGAACCTCCTTCCCTCAGCCAGGGCATTGAAAATGGGTCGTGGATGGGTATTCCAGCATGACAATGACCCAAAACACACAGCCAAGGCAACAAAGGAGTGGCTCAAGAAGAAGCACATTAAGGTCCTGGAGTGGCCTAGCCAGTCTCCAGACCTTAATCCCATAGAAAATCTGTGGAGGGAGCTGAAGGTTCGAGTTGCCAAACGTCAGCCTCAAAACCTTAATGACTTGGAGAGGATCTGCAAAGAGGAGTGGGACAAAATCCCTCCTGAGATGTGTGCAAACCTGGTGGCCAACTACAAGTAACGTCTGACCTCTGTGATTGCCAACAAGGGTTTTGACACCAAGTACTAAGTCGAAGGGGTCAAATACTTATTTCCCTCATTAACATGCAAATCAATTTATAACTTTTTTGAAATGCGTTTTTCTGGATTTTTTTGTTGTTATTCTCTCGCTCACTGTTAAAATACACCTACCATTAAAATTATAGACTGATCATTTCTTTGTCAGTGGGCAAACGTACAAAATCAGGAGGGGATCAAATACTTTTTTCCCCCACTGTACATATACACCGATCAGTCATAACATTATGACCACCTGCCTAATATTGTGTAGGTCCCCCTTTTGCTGCCAAAACAGCCCTGACCCGTCGAGGCATAGACTCCGCTAGACCTCTGAAGGTGTGCTGTGGTATCTGGCACCAAGACGTTAGCAGCAGATCCTTTAAGTCCTGTAAGTTGCGAGGTGGGGCCTCCATGGATCGGACTTGTTTGTCCAGCACATCCCACAGATGCTCGATTGGATTGAGATCTGGGGAATTTGGAGGCCAAGTCTACACCTTGAACTCGTGATTCATCAGACCAGGCCACCTTCTTCCATTGCTCCGTGGTCCAGTTCTGATGCTCAAGTGCCCATTGTAGGCGCTTTCGGCAGTGGACAGGGGTCAGCATGGTCACCCTGACTGGTCTGCGGCTACGCAGGCCCATACGCAACAAAGTGCGATGCACTGTGTGTTCTGACGCCTTTCTATCAGAACCAGCATTCACTTTTTCAGCTATTTGAGCTACAGTAGCTCGTCTGTTGGATCGGACCACACGGGCCAGCCTTCGCTCCCCACGTGCATCAGTGAGTCTTGGCCGCCCATGACCCTGTCGCCGGTTCACCGCTTTTCCTTCCTTGGACCACTTTTGATAGGGACTGACCACTGCAGACCAGGAACACCCCACAAGAGCTGCAGTTCTGGAGATGTTCTGACCCAGTCGTCTAGCCATCACAATGTGGCCCTTGTCAAAGTCGCTCAGATCCTTACGCTGCCCATTTTTCCTGCTTCTAACACATCAACTTTGAGGACAAAATGTTCACTTGCTGCCTAATATATCCCACCCACTGACAGGTGCCATGATAACGAGATTATCAGTGTTACTCACTTCACCTGTCAGTGGTCATAATGTTATGGCTGATCGGTGTATACACACATATGCATACATGCATGCAAGCTTGCATACATACACACACACATACATACATATACCTACATATAAAATAAGATAGTACTTTATGAATGCCCAAAGGGGAAATTATATTGCACCAGCCCAATAAATACAACACAATAAGTACTACATAAAAACACAAACAAGACACAAGCTAAGTGTTCATAGACACACACACACAGAGACGACATACGAACATGCATTGATAGACAGATGGATAGATACACAGGTCATATGTATATATAATAACTGTGTATATAAATACCTGTGGAGCTGGTATAATTGTGATGTGTTGCATGTGTGTGTCAGTTAATGGACAGTCAGAGCCGCTTCAGAGCTGACCCTGGCATGCAGGTGAGCTGTAAACACGCGTCTCCGCCTCGGGGTTTCATCAGACCAGGAGCTGCCCGAGAGATATACATATATATATATATATATATATATATATATATGTGTGTGTATAACTTGTTAAAAAGGTCCTGCGGGAAAAGCGAATGACATCCAGAAGAAACGGCTCTCGCTGAGGCCGCCCTGCCGCTGCTTTACCCGCTGTCTGTTCAAACCGCCTCTCTACCGCAAACTGCCCCTTCCTCCGCGTCTTTCTCTTTCACGACACTTTACGGCACTTCTCCTCGCAATATGGCCAGGGGCTGATGCCAAGTGCAGGATGGTGAGTTAAAGCAGGTTTTGAGTGCTTGGTGCAGAAGTGTAGTGCAGTTCAGTGTGGTACTGAATAATGCCTTCACTTTTAATGTAGTGGTTTAGGTGTGTTGCATGTAGGCTTGTATTTCACTTATTGGGTCATATTTATGTATGATTAGGGGGTTATAATGTAAAATGTAACAATGTTCATTAAACTAATAATAATAATACTTAAGATACTTATAGAAACTTGCATACTGTCATCAGCAGGAACATGCCTGTATATGTTGTGTTGTATTGAATATGATATTATAATTTTTTCCATTGTTTGGCAGTTAGTATCAGTGATAATAGACAAAGGGGTGGTTAGTAGTAGTTTAGGAGTAGTTTGTTTCAGTGACAGCGTGTGGTAATTATGGATGATAAGGATTAAAGTGGAACAGAGCAGAGAAGAGCAAAAGTTGGATTTAAGTGCTTTCTTTTGACTAACAATTAAACTTTGTAGAGCCCGCCTGGATGCACCTAAAAAGATCAATACAATCAACCTGCCTTTGTCTACATTCACTTGATATACAGTCACTTCCTGAAGGTCGCATAGATTAATATAATCTCACCATCTACTTATGTTTTCCAGATCACATTATGTACATAGAGGCAGATTTTAAATCTCTGTATACAAACCATAAAAACTAAAACAAGATAAGACAGTGGCACGGGTCCTTCACAGTGCATGAGTTCAGCACGCTGTTGTGCAATGTTGTGCATTTTGTATTTATCCCTCATTGTAGCCTATGTGTTCTATCAAATACACAATTTCCTGTTAATTATCTGTTATTAATCTTTTGCTTTTGATGTATTCATAAAAACACAAATCAGGGTGTAAATTGTGTGTATTAATAATTTATGATGTGAGTGACAGACAAGGTTATGTCACAAATCTGCAATTCTTTAATGTTTATCTATAATATAATATTTATATTAATTAATTAATAACATAGTTGCCAGTAATTACTTTAAGGCCATTTGGGAACTTAATTCAACTAACATTGACCATCAATGACTTGTCTTCACTTGGTAGTATCACTTCAAAAATATAGGCTGTAGTTTCCAGATCTCAGCCCCTGCCTGTGATGCCCCTAGTGGCAACACAATACAGTTCAGCCTCTGTGATCCAGTGTCTGAGAGAAACTCTGGCTCTTTCTGCTCCACATCTGCATGAGGAGAGACTCCAAGTGTTTAAGATTCTGTGTCAGCTAATTAACTTGTAGAACTCGTCGTTATCGCCGTGAGTTTATATTGAAGGTGTCGAATCTGTTGTAAGTGAGGCGATGGGTCTGGCCTTCGAACACTAGGGTCTTGTAGGGTTGTGTGTTACTGTCAGCACACACTAGCTGGCTGTCCAAATCCAATTTTACATGAGAAGTTTACAAAGAGAGGATTTCAGAGTCTCAATTACATTATTAGCCTGTTTTATTGACGATGGTAGGATATATAGTATACTATCTCCCTATACCTTCATCGTCTGTCTTGTGAAGGAAAGGGACAGATTGTGCAGATTGGTGTGTAATCCAGACTCATGTGCCATCATGATTGTACTGAGCGTTTTTATAGTTAATAAATTAAAACAAAATTAATGTTGTCATTGTGATACAATCAGTAGTGCTTTTGATTAGAAATTAGATTTCAATGTAATTAAACGTGCAGATTGTGTGTTATTTTTGTTGTAGGGCTGAGTAAAAAAAATCCACGGGGCTAGTGTGTGCCAAAATATGTCTAGGAATTTTCTTCTGTGTGTGTAGCACTTTTTGCTGATTTCTATTCTGCAAACATTTTAATTTATTAAGTAATTTGATCAATGATGGACAATGGACGCTATCAAATCCATCCCAAGAGATGAAAAATAGATGACCAATCAGAAGATGGGAAGACGAAATAATACATTTTGCAGGCGCGAAGTGGAAAAGAGAAGCTGTAGATCACAAAATCTTGGGGAGGCCTTCATCCAGCAGCTTCATTAAGAGTCTGGCAACATTGGCTATAAAAGCTATTGATTTTAACTCATTTTATTCACACACAGAATAGCCTCTCTTTACATCGGGGCACAGAAACTGCATAAAGTTTACTAGCAGTGAAAGCTTTTTACTTAATCCAATAAATGGCATGCAATTACAAAATGTATATTGTATTTACTATTCACACATTCTATTCAATTTCAAACAATGCAATATACTATTTAAAAGCCCAACATATAAGATTATAAATAGATCCTTTTCCAAGACTGCTTGTACATAAACGCACAACAAACTCTAGACCTCGGCATCATTTTTTTCTGTAATGCACACGTTCTTTGTGTATAAATTAAATAAATCCTTAAATGTTACTGTGCACTTGTTCTGCATACGATAAGTCAAATCTGTGCCACCAGCCAGAGCAGACAACCGCCAGATGCAGCACATCTTGCTTCGGCGAAAGACAACAACAAGCCCAGATTAGATGCTAATGCACAGTGATGTGTAACTAGATTTGGAAAGGCTTGAAGAAATTCAGGAATTGGCAGAACTTCCTTCATTCAAACAAATATCATTAGTTCATCAGTCCAGTGTCTTGGAGGGATTTTAATATATATAAATACATTAAAAATAAGTCAATTGATTTAGCATGATTAGGTAGTTCCTTGACCCACAAACAGTGGTTCTCATTAAGAAACTCATTTACAATGCAATTTCGGAGTCGGTAGACTGACTCATAATTCACAACATCTGCCCCATTAGTTGCATGACACTTGGCATTTGTGAATCAGCTTTTCTTTCTTTTTTATCAAAGACTCTTCCTTTCTTGGCAGCAAAATCCATTCATCCCTTCTAAATATAATTTCATATATATATACATGTTGGCTCAGATGTGATCTGGACCACCTTATGGCAGATGTAGACGGATTAAACACACTACAGGATAGTGACAACGACACACCCCTCCTCAGAGTCTCTAGTCATAGTGGAGATGCGTCAGATTTAAATGAACAATAGGGTTTTAAAAATATGTCTCCTAATGCCTGCCTGCCTGCCTGCCTCTCTCTCTCTCTCTCTCTCTGCAATCTTAAAAAAATAATGTTAATTTGTTTACTAGAATAAAATCTGTAATTTAATATTCAATATATATTCTTTTCTCCTTTTTTAACCCAGTCTAGAAAAAATATTGGCTTTAATCAGCACTCCCTATATGAGTCTAAAGGTTGATCAATTATTTTAAATCTTTCATCTGGATTAGAACTACCAATAGTGAAGATTAACTTTAAGTGCACAATCCCGCCAATAAACACAAAACATTCCTACTCAGATACACTGAGACGAATGAAGCATTACACAATCTGTGTTTAAAAATGTATTTACATTGTAGAAGAATGCAAAACTCTATTATTTCACATGATCACACATATTTGTATAGCTGCTTTCTAAATTCACTGGCAGTAGGTTGTATATAAAGTATTGTACACAGTGAAATTAGGTGTTTCTGACTGGTTTCAAACCCAGCACAAGAACAGCTCATTTTATAATCTCTCGTGTCAGGTAATGCCGGTGTTATTTAAACACTCGTGTTAAATAAATATAAATCAAGAAGCAACAACAAGAAAAGTAAAGAAAAGTGACAGAAAAGAGATTCTGGCCTGTACGTAAGAAACCAAGCAGTTCTGATTGTTCTTAAATTTGGAAGAAGACACAAATCGAAAATGCTGTCTTTGTTTATCGGTGTAGAATCACATCCCTGTTGTACTTTGGGATTTTCTTTGAAGTCTTTGATTTATGATATATGACTGGTTACTTTTTATGTTTCCTGATAATTTCCTGATTTATGAATCCCATATTTTCATACCTTTCATTTGTTATTCATATTATTCGGTCCTTTTCATTTCCAATAGGGTGTCTTATGAGTGTATTTCACCTTCTTTTGACAGTCTTTTTTAAGTCTGTTTGAACAGTATACCTCTATCGTATCTTTGTGGGCTGGTTTATTTTGTGAAAGACAGACTGATACAAAATTGAAAGTCTCTTGTAAACAGTGATTGGATTCCTCTATAGGTTTGAATTAGTTGTACACTACCAGAGTGCATTGCTTTCTCACATTTAATAAAATCCTACACTTTTGCACTATTTTCATTGCAGGTCCTTCTCTTGAAGACTTGATAAACACCAACAGTGTATATGTTTACCCACTTTTATATCATTCAAAACACACTGAGCGATCTTCACTGCACTATTCGGGTAAATATTGAAGGGATTTCATGTATAATAATAAGTGAATGCCTTAATATCTTACACTAAAATGCCACATCTATTTGGTCTAGTGATGATTTAATGACCCTGAGAGGTTGAGAGGCCCACAATAACAATCTTATCAGCTGGGTGTCATTTCAAATTACAGGCATTTCAAGACAACAAGCTCGCTTTGAAGCCACTGTTTGTCGCTGGTATATCCAAGCTTTAATAATACCAATACAAATGTACCTCAAATTGAAGAATATAGTCCGAAGTACTATTTCAAAAGGAAGGGATATAAATTAAGGGATATTTAAATCAATTAAATAAATGAAGCATAAAGATCTCAGATACAGTGTAACACTAATTCCCTCCGTTCACTTTCTACGTCCTCTAAAGCTGTATTTTATGTGTTACTTTAGTTTCTCTTCACATGACATGAAGTGATTTGACACATGTAGCCATTCAGAGGCAGTTTCTGGGATACAGTCTTCTCCTTGAGGAATCATGTATCCACAAAACAAGTTTGGTTTTGATGGGGGTGAAAAAACCAAACACGTAGGAAAGGCATTTTTTATTTTTCTCGGAAGACACGCAGTGTAAATCGGAACATTTCATTAGCCAATCTAGGATATATTATGTTTCTATGAATGAAAAGGAGGAATTAGTTTAATCTCCTAATTAAGAGTCTGAGTCCTGATTAACTTTGCTTCTGTAATACCAGCTAATGGAAGGAAATACTCTTGCCAGCAACACTGGAATTTGAGACTGTGAGAAATGCGCGGTATTTGAGATGTTCTGACTGCAGCTGGGTGTGTGTATGTGTGTCGAGGCTGCCAAGCGGTTTTACAGCAGGCAGGTAGGGCACCCAACGCTCAGGGAAAACATGTCAGCCTCGAGGCACAGAATTATTTATAAATGGCACAGCAAAGGACATCAAAGTGTGATACTCAGACAAAAGAAAGGCAGAACATGACAACTGATCCCACAACAAGGAAAATAAAATAATTTTAGACTACAGGATCAGGTCCCATCTTTTAACCCCTAATACTAAACCATTCCTCCTTGAAGAATCTCCTCCACAAGCGTGACAATAATAAAATACAATACTGTACATTATACCTACAAAAACAATGCAATCCTTGAGTTTGATCACCCATTTGTCTATCAGTCATGAAAGTCAGCAAAGCGAACATTTTAATTGAAGCTTAACGAGTTTTAGTTTTCTTTTCAGTGTGCTTTACCCAGAATGCTCCAGTACAAACCCAACTGTATGTAAAAAAGATGATGTGATGTGTTGTAAGTTGCCCTGGACAAAGGTGTCTGCTAAGAAATGTAATAATAAAGCAGAATCTCTTTTTAAGAGCTTAATTTGTATTCTCTTTTTTCTCATTTCTAGATTGTCCTTGCAAGATGCTGACAACACAGGTGGGAAACAATATATACGTTTATTGTTTTGTTTAATGGTTTTTAATCAATTAGCCGGTCTAGTATTTTTGTTATCGTGTCCGTTTTCCAGGATGGCAGAGAGTAGCGTTCATGGAAAATGATTTCATTAAGAGTTGCATTCTTCATTGAGAGCTCGGGGTGACAGTTCCTCATAGTAAAGGAAACTGTTAGTAAATGCTGTAGTTCTGGAGAAAGCTGTCAGACAGACTATATATGACCATTACTTCTTAAGATATTTATTTTAGAGATGCTGACATGTTCAACATAATCTGGAAGAAAAGTCATATATGATAAATGATATTTCCCTAGCAAGGAACAACTCCAAGACTCCATATATTCGGTACCTACATATTAATGCATATTCTCGCATTACTCTTTCAGCAGCTTGCTAACATCGATTCTTCTCACTTTCACCTGCGTTGGCCAGTGCTGAGGTCATTGTGCATGCTCTCATATCCTCCCACCCAGATTACTGCATGTCCTGTGTGCTGTTTTTCTGTTCACGCTATCGATCCTCTCGGACAATTCGTGGCTGTACCAGACGGTCAGCTCACACTGCCTCCGATTAGATTCAAACTTTAAACGACCACAGCGGTTGTCTAAAGTTGCTTCCCTCTGACCTCAGCACCTCTAGCTAAGACACTGGCAACCCTGTGAAAATGGCCTTTTCCTTGTTGCAGAGCGACACAAGGCGTGGGACAACAGCACATGAAATTGAGACACCTCTCACGTTTTTTCTTCAGTATTATTTTGGAGTTTTGGTGTGTGTGTGTGTGTGTGTGTGTTTATTCTCCCTGTTAAATTCTGCGTATTTACAGGATCACACTGAAAACCCACACGGCCTCAGACATCATTCTCCTCGTGCAGCCAAACACACTGATTCAAGAATAGGATGCGGTTATATGTAATTATACATTGTTTTACAGATTGAAATGAGAGTGATGAGATGAGGATGCAGGCTGCTCTTCGGAGGGAGGCTAGGGGGCGCTTTTCACCTCCACAGCAGCTGAGGTTCAGGCCCTCAGTGAAGATACGCCCAGCTGGGCTCTGAC
This sequence comes from Amia ocellicauda, assembly GCF_036373705.1. NCBI lineage: Eukaryota > Metazoa > Chordata > Actinopteri > Amiiformes > Amiidae > Amia > Amia ocellicauda. The sequence goes on along the minus strand of NC_089862.1, from coordinate 34,539,104 downwards.
ACCGGCCAGCTTCACAGACTCAGAGCTGCTCTGATGACCGAGAAAGGTGTCGTGACGCGCAGAGCGAACAGACTTCCACAGGCACATGTAGCTACAGAGTGTAAGGCTGGATAGGACGTGCTTTGTAATTTCAAAACAGACTTAACTAAAGTTACATGAAAATAAATAAGTTCATAATTAAAAAAAAACACTTGTGGACACGTGGCCTTGGCATTCATGTTTGTTTTCCTACTTTCTTAACAACTTAACAATGGTAATTTTTCAGTCTGGTTCAAAATGACGAATTTACAAATTTGAGGGAGTAAAGGCTATACATCTTTATTTTTTAAAGCATAAAAAGCATTGAGTCTGTGAGAAGTGTGTGCAGAATAAATGTGTACAGTTTTTTAAAATGAGGTCCACCTATAACTATTTTATGTCATGATTATAAACATAATCAAAACAGATTTTTGCACTTATTATCTTCTGATCTGAAAAGCTCTGCACGGTCGGGATCGTTTAAAGAAACAGACTTTAGTGGAGTTCCTCAGAGCTCAGTAGAAAATACAAATAAACACAATAGTATATCAACTACAGGATTTATCGAAGACCTAAATGCCTGTCCTGTGAATAATTTACAATCATCTGATAATATGTGAGTTTCAAACATGTGTTCACTTATATGCATTATATGAAGTGTTATAATGCTAAGGGCTAACCCTAGCCTGGTCTCGTGAGTCCTGTCACTGAGACGGCCGGGGAGACGGCGAGAGAAGGACACTTTGATGGATATAGCTTGCAAGTGGACAGTGTGTCTCCCTGGACTCGAAGCCTGTCCCACCAAAACGGACCAAAAGCTGAAAATCAACAGGGCGGCGATCATTCTCTGCACTGTGAGTATCTGTATATTTTCTCCCTCAGAATAAAACACAGGCTTGTGGTTCATGTTTCTCTTTTCAGTAACGATCTCACAGGAACTGGAATTTAACCAACATAGGAACGTCACAGACGTATAGACTATACCAGCCTGGACACATTTTAATGGAGTGACGGGTCTTTTACCAAACTGAGCATTCTTTGTGACGAACTGAAATGTAGTTTTTTGCCTAGATTAAAACTAAATGCACTTTTGCATCTTGTCAACAACAACAATAATCACAGTAATTATGATAAGTAATAATAATTATATACACACACACTTATATAGTTCTTCTTTATCTGCTGTATTTTGAAAACCCATCATCGCACAGGGAGACCGAGATCAGTTCCCCGCAACTCAACACAAAAAAAAACATCTATAGGACCTTTGCCACTTGGCCACAGCACCCTATTACTTTCCCAAAGAGACTTGTTATTTTCTTTCAGATATTTCTCAGACATATTTTCTCGGCCAACATGGATAAATCACTGTATATATGACTTTATTTGTCCATATTAATCAATGTTATGCTACAGACGGCTTTATTGAAATATCCATGACAAGCTACAAAAAACCTGAATAAAAATGTACTTGTCTCCATTCTTGTTCTACTGCAATGTACAGCGTCCAGAAAGTTAAAGAGATCTAGCTGTCAAGGGGCTGCCGCGGTCCTTCACTAAAGTGGGCGATGAAGTCTTTATCCCAGCAACCCCAGCGCTGCACAGCGCGTTCTCCTGCAGCGCACCTCTCGGAAATGTCAGGGTGTCAGCTGCAGTGTGTGGGGAGGGCGTCGCAGCAAAAGGCAAACAGTTCGAGGTCTGGCTGCACTGAGGAGACCGGGTTGCCCATGGAGACCCACTGGGAGTAGCATTCAAACCTCTTATGTTCTCGGCAGCTTGGCAAGCAAAATCCGCAGAGCTGGACTCGATTCAGTGCAGCAAAGAGAGTCCATTTTGAGAACTCGGGAGCAGAGAGACGGAGCAGTTTGACACATGTCCTTTCCGGGAGAGGGACTTTTAACCTTATCCTGGCTAATCCTGGCTCCTGCAGCTTGTGGAGGTGGTATGAATCTCCATAAAGCAGGTAGAACCAGACTACATTGCACTGGTTAAGCAAATCATTGGTGCAAGTAAGTCGTTAAGAGTTCAGACGTGTGTCAGTGTTGTGGATGCCTGTCGTAGCATCGGTAGGTCAACATCTCCTTATAAGGCATGTTAGAAGTAGAGGATTTTTCCACATGAGGTCAGACGATGCGTTTAAGTCTCTTTCGCTCCCAGGTTGTTCACAGTGTTAAGGTGGAACTGCTGTCCTGTCACAGCTTAAGACATGGGAAGGAAGAATCTGGATCAAATGAAAGAGGCCAACGGCGCACACCCCAGAGCGCGGCGCATTTAGAAGCCAGGCAAGGGAAAGCCGTAGAGACTCCTGGAAGCTCAGCAGTCTCCGCCTGCCACCTTGGAAAGGTAGGCTGTCTGCTGAATAATATTTAGAGTAGCTTTCATTTTTTGCCAAGGAAAATAAATAACTTTAAATTCACTCCACATCAGGTCGGGTTGCTTTGAAGATAAGTGGTTTAACAGATGCCAGTCACCATGTCAATTGCATCTCCGTTTAGTCAAAGTGTGTTTTTTATTAGCGGCGCAGTCACAGCATGTCACAATAATAATAATACACACACAGAAAAGGATCGCTGTTGATCCATGAGCGGAGGCTCTACTTCATTTCACAGTGAAGCTTCTCCAGAGTTGGGCCTTGTGAGCATTGGAGATATGTACCAGCATGCACTGGGAAAGGAACGGGTCTGAACCCAAGCACAGACGTCAAAGAGATACCTGTCAGTTGAAGACTATTGGATACCCACAGGTTTTTATTTCTATTTTCTACTCCTTTTGACAGGATTCTTTCCTTTGAACTGGAAGATCTCTGCTACAAAATGACAAGAACTCTAAAACCATTCACTTCGTGTCCCAAAGCAGCTTCCCTTATGAGTGGAAATATACAAGACATTTTACCAGAACAGCTATACCTCCAAAGTCACGTCTGTGTTTTTGCATAACAAGCCGGGGTAAAGAGTCACTCTTTCTCCGACAACCCATCCAACTTATCTCTCTTAATCAGGCACTCCTCAACGCAGTGCCCTATCCGTTGCATGAACCCCGTATCATGCGCCTGGTTGCTCGCATGCACAGCCTCCACGCTCCCACAAGACCTTGCAGACCTTACAACCAGCTCCGTTCAGCCAGCTGGCACTTGAGTCTTCTCCATCTGATAACCTTTGGTCCGCCCTCAGTTTGCATTGTCTATGTATAAAGGGAGGATTCATAAGTTGGATACGACTTCCTGGAGGCGGGTGGGGGGGGCCAGGGTCGAGGCATGGGCAGCGATCACCCATGTGCCGATGCCGGAGTGTGGGAAAGAGATTCGGTATTTCCCCCCGGGCTCGGAGTGGTTGCCGGCCCAAATGTAAGGTGCTGAAGCTCACTACTTTAAATGTCCCCGGGGATGTGAGATAACTGGTGAAAATGAGGAGCTCCTGGCAAATCCACGTCCTCTGAAATCCACTCTTAAAATTGACCTTTCTCTTTCAAACCTTGACGTACAGCTGACCTTCTAGATCACAAACACTGTGCACAACAGTGTGGAGACATTGGTGATATTGGTGGATGAAAATTCCAAACAAAATGTTCACAATCCCAGTGGTTCAGTGTGCAATTCTGCTTGACTATTGAACGCTTCCTCTGGTTTGTTCTTGACTGTGGTTTTATTAAGAACATAAGAACATCAGACAGTGTCCATTCGAGAGGAGGCCATTCGCCCCATCGTGCTCGTTTGGTGTCCATTAATAACTAAGTGATCAAGGATCCTATCCAGTCTGTTTTTGAATGATCCCAAATTGTCTCTTCAGCCACATCGCTGGGGAGTTTGTTCAGATTGTGACGCCTCTCTGTGTGAAGAAGTGTCTTCTGTTTTCTGTCTTGAATGCCTTGAAGCCCAATTTCCATTTGTGTCCCGGGTGCGTGTGTCCCTGCTGATCTGGAAAAGCTCCTCTGGTTTGATGTGGTCGATGTCTTTCATGATGTTGAAGACTTGGATCAAGTCCCCACGTAGTCTCCTCTGTTCCAGGGTGAAAAGGTTCAGGTCCTCAGTCTCTCAGTAGGACATTCCCTTCAGACCTGGAATAAGTCTGGTTGCTCTCCTCTGAACTGCCTCTAGAGCAGCGATATCTTTCTTGAAGTGTGGAGCCCAGAACTGTCCACAGTATCCAGATGAGCTCTAACTAGTGCATTGTACAGTCTGAACATCACTGCCCTTGTTCTCAATTCTACACTTTTGACAATATACCCTAACACTCTGTTTGCCTTTTTTATTGTTACTTGCATATGGCAACATGACTGGATGTACATTCCCACTCTGACAAAGTTTTATTCTACTAACACTTCATAGCCAGTAGGAGGTCTGATATCCACACATCGAGGAATGCTGCCAAGTCTGTTTTTGATTGTTCCTAAGGTCTAATTTGAGTTTTGCATTTCAGAAATACTGTTTTAGAAGATTTCCAATTAGCGATCCTTGTCTCTGGAATGTATCGGAAAAAGGCAAGTTTTCCTTGTCGAGATCCACGAAAAAACCTTTTACATAATGGACTGGGAAAGGCATAAACATCTGAAACTCCCTCATTATAGTTTCAACATGAAAAACAGCAAGCTGCAGTGACTTTAAGCACACTCTGTTTACTCACTAATATTGACAACACAACAGTTGCCATTCATGAAACTCTTTCCTGAGGTAGTAAACCAGCAGAATACAGTATTTATATTCATCCACAGAGCTGTGCTACTATACCTCCAACGCCTTTTTAAAGAAATATCCAAATATCTCAGATACGACACACTGTTCAAATTATTATACATAGTTGTGAAACCAGTGGATAATTGATGGAGATATGCTGGGTCCTCGCCTGGTGATCTGAGACAAGATCAGCAGACATTTTCTGAAGATGAGCAAAATGAGTTCCTCAAGTTTCAAGGGAAAATGTGGTTTTGCTCTGTCTGCCCTTATGTCTTAGAAATATTACGCATCACGTATTTCACTGAATAACTATGTATCTCTGCTCCCACACAGGCAAGAGGATAGCGCTGCTTTAAAGACTGGCCATGTCATGCAAAAGATCTAGGCTGGGGAGATGGCTGTACTGACTTTGTATTCTGACAGCTTTCTATGATGAGTCAGTTGATTGACTGTAGCATAGAGGGACCAGACAGACATCCAGTGCCACCACACTGTAAACGCCTGAACTGACCTGTTCCCCCTGGGTTCAATAGTTCATCTATAACCTAGGAGGTTCATCAAGGACCAACCAGCTGCTGGGACTCAATGGACAGCCACCGCCAGCCTTTTTTCATTCTCAGCCATTTGTGTGCTTGGAAGTTTGACCCAGAGTCTAGAAAATGAGGAGATACATAATATGGCAAGATTTCACTGAGACGTATTAATCTTCAGCTTGAATAGAGATGATTCTAGAGATTATGATTATTTTTCCAAGACACACTGTTTCCTGTTACACACTAAATTGTTCCCATTTCTCCATGGGTAAAACAGCAAATATATTTTTTTAAATACACAGGTCAGCCACTAAAAACAAGTTTTCAGGATTGTTTATTTGGTTGTTAGGAGGAATTGTGTGAACATGTGAATTAAAAACAATCAAACAAACAAACAGATAAATTTCAAATGGGAAATAGTATTTCCTGAAATAATTGGTGCAACAGTACTCTGGAGCATATTGAGACCTATCTCCAAAAAGTCTTAGCGGCATTCTAGCCAAGTAAAATACGACTACTACTACAACTACTACACACACACACACACACACACACTCACTTATAAAACACTGAACAAATGAATGTCTTCATGTTCTGCCAATAAGTGACAGTGCCTTCACAAACCACTGGTCTTGGTATCCTGCGACTCTGACGAGAATAAGGGCAGGATAATGTCAATGCATTGGCATCACAACACACCACACTGTGTTGAGCAGATGGGGGGTCTCTCTTCCCTGTGAAAATCTCAGCCCCCCCCACGAGCACTGACTAATACACAGGCCAAGCGTAGGCAGCAACCCCATACTCCAAATTACTGACACTGTCAGTGCCATATATTCTGCAGGTGCCTTATGTTGAGACCTTGAATTATGCATTTAATTTAACTCCAGCTTTGTAACATGTCAGAGGCAAAATGGGTTAAACAGGCCACGTGTCCAATTTAAATCATTAAACAAAAGTTAAATGAATGAGAAATAAACATTTTGAATATGTATTGCTATTCTGGTAGAATTGGCATAATAATTTAAAACTTTTAACAATTTAAAAAATTGATTTGTGAAGTTCAATAGCCTTCTTGCAAAGAATAATACTTACTTATATGAAATGTTCTTCTACTAAACTTGTGTTATAAATGGAGAGGAGAGTGGTTATTTCATATGCGCAGCTTTATTTTTCGAAGTGCGGTGGGTTTACTGTTCTTCTGCATCACGCCATGTGTTGAGTGCATGTGTGTGCGCTAAGAGCTGCGCTCATTGTGAAGCCCTGCTTTCTTCGCGATAGACCAAGTTCAGCCTGAAGAGATCAGTCGCGCCAGATGTGTCGTGCAGAGACGATTGCAACTCGCACAAGCGCCGTCCACACAGCCTGCCTGCGCAAAGCGACTGTCCATCGGCCAGCAGACGAGCAGACGTGGACACAGCCGATGCGCTGACTGCAGTACCCGAGCGAGAAGCCCCGCAGCCCTGCAAGGAAAGTGAACTAAGTGCTGGGGAAGTCGTGCTAAGTGCGGCTCGCTGGCATGTCCGCAGGCAGGGTTTAGCTCCGCTGGCTCGGTGGCAGCGCAGACCCTGGCCGAGAGGAGAGCTCGGCGAGCGGCGGGGAACAGTCTCCAATCCTTCCGATCGCCGGTCCGAGCGGCGGCACAGCGGCCGGGCAGCAGCGCCGGAGAGCGGGGCGACGGCTCCTGCACTGCCCAGAGCGGCGCAGAGGTTTCCCGGGACAGCCTCTCACTGTTTCTGGAGGAGAGCGCTAACAGCCCACCCTTCGCCCCTGCGCTCCGGTGTGCGGGGCTGGGACGGGACGGGACGGGACGGGACGGGCGCTTTGCTCTCTCATTTCTCCACACATCCTGCAGTCATTACCACGGTCCTCCCCGGGACACCCTCAGACTTCGCGCTGCGTCCAGCTCCCGAGAGAGGGGAGGAGGACAGCGTCCCCCACCTGAGGGCGAGATCAGACTTTAAGGACGGCGTGCGCGGCCGGACCGGCTCTTCAGACAGCATGCAGACATGGTAAATACCAGCCCGCCGCCCGCAAACTTTCTGCGAACTTCCCGCAGCCGGCCTGCGCGTCTGCACTTGGCCGACACAGTGAGCCAGCAGATACCAGGCTTTACACACGGCCAGCACCTTCTTTCTGTCCGTTTCTCTTCTTCTCCTCTTTTCCCCCCTTCTGGGATGCAGGGCTTCTTGTCATTTTACAGAGGTGATTATTTAATAGTGGGGTATAATTATGATGCATTAATTATATAAATGAAAGTTTGGACACAACGACACAATTTCAAACGCCACACCATTCATATTCGTACCATTACACACCGTTGATTATTATTATTATTATTATTATTATTATTAGTATTATTATTATTATTAATAGGCTATTAATATTATTATTAGGCTATTATTATTATTATTATTATTATTATTACTAGGCTATTATTACTATTATTATTATTATTGACTTTTTTTCATAATAAATCATGCATGTGTATTTTAGGTAGTGCAGTACAGTGCTATCCACTGCAAATTAAGTCTATATACTATGTAGCTGAAACGATATATGGAGCAAGTTAAAATGTCACCGTTAAATCACGACTTGAGCATTTTAAACGCGTGTAACTTTTATTAAATAATGGCAGACTGATTTAAAAAAACATATTTTATAAGGTATATATGTGTGCGTGTGTTTAACAATTAATAATACTAAAGCAGCAATACTTTTTTAAATGATTTACTTAGTGAATGAATTTTAGTTTTGCAAGCGACTTCCTCAGGTCATGCCATGCAAATATTTTTGTATTCATTTCTCTGCCGTGTTGGAGAAATTGCAAGTCAAGCCCAGGACAGATAGTTAGTTGTGACAGTTTTCTATGTGCTAACTAGTGTCAGAGTGACAGGCAGAGCTGTCAATGCAGGTGACTTCATCTGCATCCTCATCCTCCCCCCGCATCCTTGCCTTGGACTTTTATAATTAGCAGGGGCTCCTAAAAAAGACTGTGAGGCCAGGACTGGGCAGTGAGAGTGTGGAGGCCGGCCTGTCCTGGATCCGACTGACCGGGTCACTGGAGTCCTTATTCATACATTGATGTCCATATTATATGAATGGTGTGGACGGACACTGTGAGACATTTGCTCAGCAGCGGTGTTTCCATTCGCGCCGGTGACACTTTCCCAGCAACAGTGTGTCACCTTAAGTGGATGTAATTGTAACTACAGAAATAGCCTTTATTATTTTTTGTTAGATTAAAGGAGCTTATTAATTTTTAAAGGAAGATATCTTTCCCAGGCAAAAGGCAGTTCAATGTCGTAGGTACAAAAAAAAAAGTTTTCCCCTCGCATTTTCTTCTTCTTCTCTTCTTCTTTCATTAAACATGTTTGTATTTATTTGATATCATAGTTTAATCACTTCGGTTAATCAGATGTATCATTATTATTATCTCAGGCCTTATTCAGTAAGTTATCTTTAGATTAATTTAAAAATAGACGTATATGGTGTTGTTTGAAGGCATCGAGGCCTTGAATTATAATTAATATACGCATGAAGAATTAATTTCCATAAAAAAGGGAAATTATTGTTTCGTGGCTCAGGAGGGTGAGCCCAAGTCTGCTTGTCGGCTCGGTAACAGAGCGGTTATTAACTCTGAAATCAGGATATTTCCCTTTAATTTAATCATTAAATAACACAAACAAGCATTTACATTGAATGGTATAGCAACAATGTTTCTATTAAAATCAAATTGTAATATTTGTATCTATCAATTATACAAAACAAATGTGTTCATTTTCAATTCATGCTGCTGCTGAAAGGATTGCAGGGCCTGATTTTCTATAAAGCAGAATCATAAAAAACTAAAAAAACTAAAAACTAAAATCAGCGGCAAAGATGCGACAGTAGCTTATTTAATGACAAGAAAATATGGCGTTTTGCACTAATTTGGATGTATTTTCGTTGTAAAGACGATATGTGGAAATGGAAGAATGTACACAGGGAAATATCAGTTCCTCATCGTAGAGACGAGGCAGTTTTCACCTTTCTGAATAAGAACAGAAAATAAAAAGAGAAATGGTCAAAATCGCCTTCAGCTCATCAGCAAAATAAGGCTGTAATTTAGTTTCTGCCAGATTAGTTGATAGTGACTAAAATAATAAAGTGGCTGTGTCTATATACAGAATTAGATTTGGACACTGTGGCCTTTTATTGATTTGCCTTTTTTTTTAAGTTTTTTACTTTGCAAATCTGAAATGTGAAGCCATGCCAGAGACCTACATGTCTGTCCAGTATTTGCAACAAGCATTTCATGCAGGAATGACACATTGAAGCGTGTTCATTTTTGAAGCAAATAAAAAAGGGGGGAGGAGGACGACACTAAGAGAGAGAAAATAAAGATCACAGCTCCGAAGGCGTGTGTGCCCTCCAGTCTGACTGCAGCTCTCACAGTTTATGAGTTCAGTGCTCTACATAATATTTTGCCCTAATCTCGGGTCCTGTCAGAGATGTTTCATGGTTGTGCAAGTGCTCCAGTCGGGAATGCCAATTTGCATTCCTGGAGTGTCATTTGATTACTTTTATCTGCGCAGCTCCCAGACTAGCCCAGACCTTCACATTTCATCTCGCCGTGTCACAAGTCAGCGCCGTGTCGTCTTTTTCGACAATGGGCCCCGGTTTGGACGAGGGAGGGAGGGGGTGGGGGTGGGGGCAGCACTTTCATGTTGCAGGCTGCGTCCCGGGCTGTGATTCACTGGGCCCCTGAAGGATTGGGGAGTAGATGATGGTTAGATGGTTCAATAAGCCCGTGGACAGGTAGCCTGTGACGTCCCCGGGAGAGCCAGTCTTAATGAAGAACAGGTCTGCTTCGTTCTTCCCTCTCTGACCCCGTGTTGTCCCCACAGTTTTCTCATTTGATCTCTCCCGGCAAATTGATCTTTTCTAGTATTTTTTTTTACCTTCCAAGTTAGGCCTTGTGGGAGCTAAATTAACAGAGCAACTTAAGTTGGATAATACAGCTGTTGGAAAAGAAATTGGACACTGGCATTTTTCTTTTTTCTTTTCTTTTCTTTCCTTTTTCTTTTCTCTTTTTTTATAAATCTGCTTCTTTTTGCACCAGTCAAATTCTGCCAGTTTTCTCTCTCTCTCTCTCTCTCTCTGTTGGCCAAATTATATTTTCTTCTGCTGCTCAGTACCTAAAACATTAGGTTATACAGTCGAGGCAAACAATGTCATTTGTGGGTGAAAAATAAAAGCACCGTTTAAAAAAGATCTAGGGTTGCTCTTGTCCTATAAAATAATTTTTTCTTCAATATTCCTGGATGGAGCTGTAAATTATAACTATGTCGGGCTGTTTATTTGAGTTGTACAGGAACAGCTGTAACACAACGGCCTTGGGTCCAGCAGATAGGGAGACCTGCATTTCTGCTGTGTTTAGTTTTATATCTTGAAGGAAGGATTCTTCTAATATACTGGCTCTATTTCACTGTCCAGTTCAATGTTTTGGTTCAAAGTTTTGGTTCAAAGTTTGCCTTTGCTTGATTCAGCAATGCTGCTTTTATGAATGGGAAGTGAAAGGAAAAAAATGACCCAATACAAATCTGAATTAGACAAGTAGTTTGATCGATACCCTCTCAAGACAGTCTGTGGGCTCAATGAGAAACCACTTTGAGTAAAGTGTTATTATCAAGTGTAAATTAGATTTACCACAGTGACACTTTATTTGTAAGTGTCACGACCTCACTGTTGATAACGTCACGTCATATTATCAAATATGCTTGATAATGGGCTTGAGGAGGGCTGGTGATACTAGTGCTGCTTTTAGGGAAGGGTTTTTGTGTTCTTGTTTTTTGGGTGACCGACGAAGTCGAAAGCAAAGTTGTGTAGTAGAAGTTGCAGTCACTGATGGTGGCACCTCGGGCTCAGCTTGAACGGAGTCTTGTGTTAAAGCAGAAGAACCTAGTTTGTACGGCCACTCGACCACAGCAATAGATGTCTCCTGACAAAGGGTGAAGTATGGACACACATGGAGACTGAACTCCTCCCCTGGATGTCTATTCACTCCACTGCAAACCTCACTTGGGCGCAGTTTCTCTCTTCTAGAGGGTGTTTTCAAGCCTCTTTTGGAGCTGAACATGCCGAATAATCAGACAACAATAACCAAACACCAACCATGACAAAGCGAACAATGAAAAAAGCGTGTTCCTTATATTGATTTAAAGTTCGTCACCACCGGCTCGCCATTATTATCCGTTTCTGGCGATGGCTGCTTCCTTCAAGCAGACTCTAATTGTGGCATGTGGGATTGTTTGAATCCCCGGGTAGTTCCCATTTAGAAAGGCTTTTTTTTTTTTTTTTTACTTAGACAAAAACTTCACAGAGATATTATTAATTCATACTCATTTTATCGTGTCACTGTCCTTTGTGAGATAAATGTGTACGCACTCTTGGAAAGGCAGGGAGGAATAAAAGCAGTGAAGGGATGCCCTCCAGCTGTCTCGAGGAAAGTTCATTTACTTAAAAAAGAAGCGTTCTGAGATTTGTCTTTGGTATTCAGATCTACTTTACATTTCGCATTAGGGATAAATACATATGAAGTGGAAGAAAAACAAACAGAACGCAAGAGTGAGTGAGGGTGGATGTGTTTAGGGGTTTCGACAGGATTGTTTTAGTCTCTTATTTACAGTGTTTATTTCCTTTAATAACATTTGGATTTGTTTTATTCAGATATATTATTTTGAACTGTCTTTGACAATTGTTTCCAATTAACTAAAGGGAGTTGCCAGCTCTTTTACACCCTTTTAAGTCATGTTAAAAAATGTTTCTTGTTACAGTTTGCGGACTGGTTGCCGAATCCGAGTGCTACCACAAGCCGAGCCGGGCTCTGTTTTTATTGTGAGACGCTGTCGGGGGGCCTTGGCACGGACAGTGTTGTAAGAGAGTAAGCAAATAGTGTGTCGTACCTGGTGTTGTATTTCAGAAAGGTTCCTGCTGAAGCAAATAACTGTCCTTTAATGCTGGCACGGGGACAGCTGCTGAACCGAAGCACTTTTAAGTCGGGGCTGTTTGTTGGTTCTTCAGTTGCAGATGTTATGCTTAGCAACTCTGTCCTTCAGGGAGTACTTTATTTTTCAAGGGCAGAAAAAAAAATCTTTCTTAAACGCTCGGCCTAGAAAGTGTACCAACATTCGGCGCATTTTATTTTGTTCCCCCGCCGTAAAAGTACGTAACTCCGCAGCGATTTACAGAGGGATATGACTGAGCCGAGGAGAGATAGCTGAGGCTGCTGATGAACCCAGAGAGTTAGCTAGAGATAGTGTTTCTTGGCAGGGGCAGAAAAGGTAATATTTGCAGAACCCTTTTTTTCCCCCTATTATTATTATTTTTTTCACGTAGCTGAAATGAAGTCTTTGAAGAGGACACTGTAACCCAAGCTTAAGGCATAATGATTAAACAAAGAGACTGTGAAATCTTCAAACAAATTGGAAGGCAAACTGTAATTTAATAAAAAGCACTGTGGGAGACATACTTGATTTAAAACAATATACATTTGCTAGACATTAATTACACTTCTAAACAGCGGAGTGAAAAGGAAATCAAGCCTTTTCCCTTCCCCCAACCACAAGCACTTATGTAACAGAGTCAACCTGAGAAAACATCGGCGTCTCTCTTGTGTGTCACTCGGAGAACGAGCGCGCGAGGCACTGAAATAAAATAAATAAAGGTGCACATGTACTCGACACTGAAATGTTTCCAAATCCGTTTAGTGTTTGGTGTGTGCAACTGTTACAAATAAACAGTAAGCGGCGCCTCAGATGATTGCGGTGCTGTTTGAATTTTCGCTCGTTGTGTTTGAGCCTCACATCCATCACAGTGGACCGTTTCGGCTGAGAGAAGAGAAGTGTGTGCTGCTTCCCTGGCTTTTGAAGTCGAACATTACATGTGTTTTATGATTTATGATTGTTAAATGTGAATACCTGAAGGAGTCGACACCTCAGTGAGTTAAAGTCCAGGGATAAGAGGGGAGGAATCTAGATTTGGACCTCAAGATATCCTTTCCAGCGCAGCCCAGTACGGTACATGACATCTCTGAGGCCGGAGCCGTGATGTTCTCCCATGGAAATCTGGAAATTATCTGTTGTTTGTTGCTCAATGTCCTCAAAAGCCAGACGGTTAATAAAAACTCTGAGCATTACTCACTCACAACGATTAATTCGGCAAACTTTCTGTTTCCTCTCACCGTTTTTGAGCTCTCTGACAAGTTTTTGAGATTGATTCGTCTTTTTAAAAATGTAGCTGTTTGGAATGAAGGTATAATTGATAATTGTGTTTATTTATTTATGTTTATTTATTATTATGACAATTTGTTTACCTCTTTTTCCCCAAAGTTGTGAATGATCAGCTGGGGATAAGTTGAGCAATACTTATTCAGATGGAGTCTTTCAAGTAGTAAAACTTCTTGTAGTTTTTTATCTCGGTGTGTTTGAGAGGCATAATTAGACCTCACATAGTAAAATAAACACTTCGGTGTGTCGTACAGCGGCTTTATGCTGATCGGGGGGAAATTGCATTTCAGCTGCAATCCATCCTTTTTAAGGGGTGAACGAGTAATTCAAGCTGACTGCACAGACGCGGGGACCAGCCGTGATCGCAGGGAACAGGAGTTTGTCTGTAATGAATGATTCTGTTGGGAGGTATAGGGTTATGTTCTGTAATTTGTATTTTATAGCCGGCGCAAGGCTCTCCAAAATAAATTGCTCGATGCTGGGCCGGGCGGGACGTGCTGAAAACCTGGGAAAATAATGTGGAGCGCAGGACCCCCTCTCCGTCTCTCAGTTAATCACTCAGAACTCGCTCTTCTCTCCGGTGTATAAGCAAATCTCTTTACAGTTCTGTATGAGCGGCTGAGGGCGGTGCTGCGTGGGTCAGCCTGCTGCTAAAAGACACAGCCTGCTTTTCTGGGCCTGAGACGATCATTGTGTGTGTGTCTGCCTAGAGTTAAAATCTAGGCCTGATAGTATGAAAGATTCACCATTTCATCAAACTTATTAGGGTTTAGCAATGTCTTTTTTTGAAAATTCAGTTCCTATGCAATATTTTCCCCCATGATTTCAACTGCTGGGGCAGACATCTTTTCAACTCAGCCTTCCAATGTGAGAATTTACATCCTGGAGATCCTGCTATTGTTTCCACTGTAATTCATAACTTGTAGAGTCTGTCAATAGTGGAGTGAAGTCAAAATCTCAGAGAATTAAAGCTCAGATTCGCTTTGAACCAAAGCTGTGGTAAATCTGGCTACAAACCTCAGTCTCGTTGCATCTTAATCATTTTTAGAAAGACAAAGTGTTACCAAAAAGTGGCATGTGTTGTTATATTTTCACAGGCGTTAAATGTAGTGACAATTCTGAATTGAATCGTGTATTTAGACACTTTTGCCCCACTTAATGAGAATAAAAAACAACAACTATGTTTTGTTCCAGAAATATTAAGTGTGAGAGAGGTGAGAAACAGCACAGTATGGATCTCACACAACGTGTTGAACGTAGCTGTCTCTTATAAATGCTACAGCGAACAGCCATCAAACACCAAATAACCTCTAATGCTAAATTCACACATTTCCTTCAGTATATACTATTAAAATACTATCTTAATAGGGCTGTTCGACGTCAGTCATAATTATAGCTGATGCTGCATTCACTGAACTACAGGAGCACAGCTGTAACGCTGAGGTGTATCTAGAAAAGCATAAAAGGAAATGAAAAGGAAAAAGTCAGATTCTGAGCCCTCCGAATATTATTGTGATTCTCATTAGGCATGGGTGTAATATAGAAAATAGCCAGAAGGACTGTAGAGAGAAATGTCAGTGGGAGTAGGCTGGGAAGAAACACATGATGTCAGTGTGTTTTGATGTCCATTATGTTTATGAATAAGAAAGACAAGATGAAAAGAAGGTAATGAATGGAGCCCACGGAGAGCTTCCTGGTGGAAGTGATGGACTGATGTAGCACATCGGTGGACCTGTTGATCTAGTCAACTGGAGTAAATCTCAGCTATTGGAATTGAAAAAGGTAATGAAACAGACACAAATGAAATAAAAACAAATGAATAAGGTAAGAAACAATAAAACTGTATGTTTTTGTTTTAAATCATGAAGAGTTTAGCCTGCAGCTGACCTGAAATATTTGTGAAACAACTTCCCAGCAAATGCCTTATGACTTCAGCATTCGGTCATCTATTTATTTTTTTGATTTGTGCCTTTTGCAATCTGATATTTATTGCCAAAACTGAGACGCTGCTTACACATTATTCCAAAAAAGTATAATAGTAGATTTATCAGACAGATACATTCGTCCTTAATTGTCCAGCTTTTGTCTAGAAGGAGGACATGTTGGGTGTGCCATTGCACCGGTGAGTCCCCCACATTTTCCACTCATCAATGCCCCAGATTTGTGCTCAGAATGTATTTTGTCAAGAGCCGTCTCCAAAAAGTGACCTCTGTTCCCCGCTGAAATAAATCGTCCGGAGTGCACAAAGTGTTCTTAAAGCGAGCGTGTGTTGATAATTTAATTAGATTAATTTAATTGGATGCAGAACCTGCTCTTTTCCGCCTTCTTCCTGTCCTCCTTCGAAAAGGGATATAGGATCGAGGAAGTCTTAATGAGAAAATTAATCACCGCGAGCAGAAGACATGGCGAGGTGTTCGAGAGAGGGATAACGCTGACAGGTAGTCAGCAGGGAAGGGACAGTACAGCGGCTGGCTGATAAAAAAGAAATTGCTCAGAGGCCTCTTTCATGCGACTCCGCATTCCACCCGGGCGAACGCACCAAAGTACACAAGACGAGACGCGCGCCCCCCCACCCCCGACTCCCCTGCTCCCGTCCTTTCTTGTGATGACCTTAGCATTTATCAAAGAACCCCATGCTGAAATTCTTTTCAGTATCTTTGCGTTTCTGAAAGCCAGACATGCACTCAGACACAAAAAGACTCTGTTGTAGGGCAAGCTGGTTTAAATATTGTGACTCTGCGAACGGCCTGTCCTTGCTCTGCTCGGAGCCAAGGCGCTCGGCCTCGGGAGCCCGCGGATTACCACAGCCCCCTCCTTTATTGTACCTCTTGTCAGCTCGTCCTATTCATTTAACCTTTCATTAGTGTCTGTACAGCTTCTCTGTCTGGGAAGGCAGGAACAAAGCCAACAGCCCACTGTCACAGTTATTAGATTCCTTGCTCCTATCCCGGCAACCACAAAAGAGAAACGGGGAACCGCATTGTCGTACCAGCACATTTCCTGGGGTGCAGCCCTTCTGCGCTTGTCAAGGACATGTGCCACATGTTGATAGTGCACCGCGGTCAGAGCGGAGAGGGCTGTGGGGGGAGGCCGGGGCCTGGCAGTGAAAGCTGTCCGTAGGAGTTTACTGCAAACACAAACAGTTAGTGCTGGGGCTGTGCTGTGAACAGGCGTCCCAGGGACAGTCCACTCCCGATGCCTGTTCTGCGGCCCCTGCCAGTGTGCCTCCAGTGCGGCAGTGAAACCGAAGCCAATTTGAAAGTGCTAATGCATGCACTGGCTTCACATTTGTGTTTAAATAATACTAATACAAAAAAACCTGGAATAAACAGGAGTGTTCTAGAACCGTTTTCCAGAATTACTCAGTTTCCCGACAGGAGAAGTTTGATACACTAGTCAATCAATCACCTCGTCAGTCTTTTCCGGAGTGATTTTGCACAGAAATGTTGATCTGTCGTAGCTGTGTGTGAGTGGGTAGATTAATCAAACATGATGACCCTACATTAAATCCTGAAAATGGGCTTTCTTTAGTGGCTCACTCTTTAATATTATTTTTAGGTCAAGCCCCTTTTACGTACACAAATGAAAAATCGTAAGATGCCTGTCATTTTTTTATTTTACATTCGTATTATTACACCTCAATAATGAATTAGCTGCTACAATCCGGTGTTTGGAAGTGTTGGCTGTTTTATGAACGTCACATTCTTCCATAAACCCACTCCATTATAAGCAGACTTGAAAAGGGAAATTAAAAAGGATTTTAAAAGTTTTGACGTCCGTCCGCTTTGCCGCCGCGACTCGACGTTCACCAGCTGTGACTGAAGTGCGGCGGTGATTTACACCGACCTGATCGCCACTGCACTGCGTTTCGAGTCAAAAAGGAAGGGAAAGCATGAAAAAAGACGCTCCGGAGGGTCTGTAATGCTTAGATAAACACTCGCTTCTCACCGCCGTGCTTCGGATATTTCAGAAGTCAATCTATTAGGTGGGCAGAATTAAATGACCATGGATCAGGAATCTTGTCATCTGCCACGTAAGTGCAGTAATGTGTCACTTGAGTCCGGAGGTCATTAATTGCTTACCTGTCGAAAGATATTGAAGCACTTTAAGAGACGAACAATGTGCTCAGCCAGCACAGAGTCCATTTCGCCCCGGCCCTGATTAAGCACATCCTTCATACTTGTCACTTAGCGTGTGGCTCGCCACCACTCATTTTGAGACCTTAATATACTCCACTCCTGCTAATAGTGCTTACAGCTCGGTTAAAACACAGAGCTAGCAGGTACGACTGAAATGTCACGCTCTACCCGGGGGCTGCTCGACAAGCTGTCGTTTCCATCTTTCTGAAGAGCTTTGGTTGCAGTGAAATGCATTCCCTCGGTATTGATATCTGTGCGGCTCGAGGCCCTGCCGGGTGGGTTTGGGAGAAAGAAAAGGAATAAACTGAAGTAGGGGAAAAAAATGTTGTCAGCTAGTTCCCTACAAGTGTGTATTACGATCCCAGGCGTATGTAAACAGAAAATGGTGTTATATGACTGGTTTTAAAGGTTTTGGCTCGTTTTAGGTCTGTTTGGGTTTCTCAGCCGTGCAACCCACTATTTCAGTTCTGAAGTGTTATAAAGAGTACTCTTGATATATTAAAAACAGTTGTATTCGGGTATATAAACACACAGCTCGACGGTCTGGCAGGGGCGTTGTGAGGAAGTGACATCACCTCACATCACCGTGAGGAGATTAACTTCCTGTCTGAATATGCAGCGAACGTTGGAAACCAGGTGCTAAATTCTTAAACACCGTTGGGAGCGTTTCTGTGTGAGAAGGTGAATTTGTGACCTTACCCTCGGTGTTTCCCCCGACACAGGTAGCTTAAAATCCCACACCTTCACGATCACTTTACTCCTAAATGGGTTTGGCTCATGATTTGAGGATCAGGGTGTGAACCGAGTCTGACGCGTGGATGCACGAGCTCCATCGCTGTCTCATCAGCGGCCGAACTCGGCTGTGTTTGTGACTCATTTTTGCGGTTTCCCAGGCAGCCTCTGGTCAGGCCCGGTGATGCTGCTGGCTTCTCTAGGTAGCGTGTTTTTCTGTGATCCTGGTATGTGGCGTGCAGCTACTTTCCCTGGGTTTCGCCATCCAGACGTGTTTCTGGTAGCCCCGCGCAGCTGCGGTGTCTGTGAACTCTAATTGCTCGGGGAAGAAGTGCTTATTTTATCTAAGAGGTCTGAATTTCCTTTTTCTTCAAGTTAACACAGGTCTTTTATTTATTACTGTCTGAGTAATTACTTTTGTAGTTCTTTTGATAGACTGTTATTGCTTTAACGACATTGTCCCTATAGGAATTTGGAGGCCTTCCAGTTTTATTAGACAAAAGTTTCATTATTCATCTTGGCATTAAGGCAGCCATTAGATGCTTATTCCCAGCTTAACATATCCATTCCAACCGCACGGTGTTTTTTTTCACTTTGGAATCCGTTTGTACAAAATGTTTAACAACAAACATACGGATATTATTTCTGTAAAGTGGCTTCTGCTGCGCAATAAAGATGAACGCAGATGGATATCGGCTCTGCGGAGAAGTATATGTGGCAGGCAGGCATGAGTTCAGCGCTTCTTTGTTTTATCGTCGATGACTGTAACTTCAGCGGGAGACAAGGGAGCCACCACTTAATTAATCACTTTCATTTCCTATCGATTTCCAAAACACGCCCAACACATATACAATTAGGGTCTCACCGTTGAGTACAACATACTATATCTCAGTGGCATAAATAGCACGATTGTGTACATTTCACTTTGGTTTTTGAGGCTCACTTATCTTCAAGGATTAGTAGATCTCTCCTCGTCAGATCTTCTTTTTAGATATGGTCTTCACATGATTCAGTGAAGACCAAATTATAGTTTCATTTACTTCCTAAAGTCTATAAGCTGACGTTCAAACCGAGCAACCACTGCTTTTCCGCTCTGGCTTTTTGTTGAGTTGCAGCAAGGTGAAGTGAATGAAGCCCAATTATAATTAACCCCCCATGTGTCAGCGGCAAAGATCAGTGACGGGAACGCCCGGGTCACTTGACAGTTCTTGCCCACGAGCCATTTCAACACCACTGGGAACCACAGGAAGTGACTGTTTATAATTAAACGCGATTGTTTCAACTTTGCACGTGTAATCAAAGCGCTGCACCGGAGTTTTAGACTCATAATAACCAGGGTGCTTTGCAGAGAAGACATTTTAAATTTAATGTTTTGCTCGATCTGCCATTCTGTGTGAAATTAACATAGTCTTTACAGAGATATCCGTGATAAACGAATGAAATGAAAGAAAAACAGCAACAACAACTGTAAGCAGGTCAAGGAAGCGTGTCTAGCTCAATTCCCTGAGTTTAAAACAGTTACGATTCAAGTTAAAACAAATCTAACCATTTTAATTGGCGTCTAAATGTGCCGCATTTTTTTCTGTGTATTCATTGTAGAGAAGATCAAAGCAAATGAGGAAATTAGTATAAGACACACAACTATATGGCCCTACATATAACTGGGGTGAGATGACTTCACCAAAGCCAAAGTAAACCGCTGCAATTGTTTCTCGATATCAACTGGACCCCTCTGCCAACCACAGCGTCTTTTTGCGGCCCCGTACTGCGGCTCCCGTACCGGGGGGAGCCTCGTCTCTGTGACAGCAAGTCTGGGTAATCAGGGATTTCAAGGAACCAGAACCTCCTGTCCAGTGCTGGGGCTGCAACGGTCTGTGACTGTTTTAGTTCAGCAGTTCAGGTTTGTTACGAAGGCCTCCAGTCCAGAGATAATTGAGAACAATGCTCGTTTGGGGGAAAGTTTCCCGCTTTACCTTTGGAAAAGACAAGATTCTGCTTGGTGTCGATATAGATATATCATTAAATCCTAAAAACTGATAGAAGGAGTGAAAGCTGAGCTTTTAAAAGCAACTCACACCTGTGATTTAGCTGCCATTAAGCAGTCGGCACATAATTGGAGACACGGTGAAGTCAGTGGGGCTTATTTTCATGAGAATAGAGTAAACAGCGCGGGTTGCAGCTCCATTCGTGAGAGGAGATTGTGTTTTTGCAATGTTGCTTCTTTGTTCTGTTTCTGTGAGAGATATAGGAATCATAATTTTGTTTTCAATTCTCTTAAACAGCAGATGTTCAGGGTAGAGACCAAATCATTTTTAGTTACAGAATTTACAAGTAAAGTGTTTTATATGAAAACATATGGACATTGTTGTTATAATATGATTTTTATAAGATACCTGATGTTATTTATTAAGAACTGCTGTGAATTACATTCTTTTGTGACTTTTTAATGTGACTTTTTCCCCCATTCCCTATTCATGTAACTGATGGTCGTTTCGTCCCTTCTCGAAGGTGCTCTGGTTTGTATTTGTGTAGTTGTGAAACTCTGCCAGCAATTGGAGGAAACATCGCAGAGAAATTGTGATCCATCTGAAGAAACATATATTTTTATTAGCTTTAATGAGCGTTCGCCGCAACGAAAGCAAAATACCCAAAAGAAAATCCAAAAGCAGGTGGGCATTAATTATTAAATAGACTGAAATGTAGATTTTCTCTCAGGCTTCAAAAGAAAACAAGAAACAAAACGAGGTTTGTAAAGTTTTCTCCGTCAGCTTCCCTCTTCCCACTATTTGTTTTCTTTTTTTAATTTTTATTTCGTGTTACCCCTTCTGTGTGATATGGCCACACTACACATAATCAATCCTTTCTAATTATGTTTCCCAGTTTGGTAAAGGAAACTCACAATCCTGTGAAGGGCCCACGGCTAAAGGTTTGGATTAATAAGCCCATTTTAGTCTCAGGGGCAAACCCAGAGAGTAGAAAAATATAGATTTTGGGAGCCGGGCTTATTTTGTTTCCCTTTTAATTATTTATTTATTTTATTTTTAATTTAATTTATTTTTTTCCCCAGCAAAGCACAGATAACAGCGACGAGAAGACGAGCGCAGAGATATCACGAGCAGATCTTTGTGGTTCAGTGCTCCCATTTCTGTGCCTTCATTTTAGACCCCCCCATTTACGGGGGTCATGGATTGTCATAAGCTTATATGTCACCTTACGTGTTGAACACATACACTGGCCCCCCTATGTGTGTGCATGTGCATTTGTATGTGTGTGTGCAGATTCGGTCTAAACAATCTAGACACACACATTCGCACACAATGAAAGACAATTATTTTCATTACCCTACCAAGCCATTTTGTAGATCCGTTAAGTGAGCTTCTACCCAACCCAGAACAGAACAGCACTTCATTGCAGAAACCTCTCCGGCCCTCCGTGTCTCTGTGTGGTCCGAGTCACGGACAGTACAGCGCTTCAGCTAAATGATAGCAGCATCAGCCGAAGCTCAGAGAACATTATGTATCTCTGACTGACACTTGTATCTGATTTCCAAGGCAAAGCCGCCTAAGTCACTACTTATTTCATACTGAAGTATGCAAACAGCTCGGCTCCGCGTTGACTAAGTCGCGCACCACCGGAGTAACTCTCAATTGGGACAAAAGGCTATAATGATAAAAATAAAGCACAACGCACAGATGACAAGAGACCGTGCAGTAACAGCAGCATTTTCAAAGAGGCTGTTATTACAGTGTGCCATGCTGTCTCATAAAGCCTTATAATTAGATGCTCTCTGCATTGTAATCATTTGCAGTGAAACAAGACTTAGCGTAAGTGAAGAAAAAGTCACTTTCTTATTACGCTGATTACAGAGAGGCCGGTGGGCCGGCGCGATACGGGCCGGTCTGCTCGGAGAGTTTGTGAGTGCGCGGCCGTCCTAATGTGTGTTTAGTCATCTTCCCTGCTTTAATTTAAAGTTCGCCCTCCGCTGCAGATAAATGGCGTCTTTGGAATTTGTTCTGAAAAAACAGGATGTTGTTTAGATATAAATATAATTTGTATATTATATTTTATGTATAGGTTAGTGCTTCCTCGCAGTCTTGTTATCTGTGTGCCAAGGCCAATCATTTTCATATGACAGGGATCTGTATTTATATTTACAGATGTGATCACGATCTTGATATACGTATTTTATTGGGCGATGAGAATGTTTCGAGCCAATGTTATTAAAAGACTTACGGAGTGTCAATGTAGTTAAGCTCAGTTGGGGTATTCAACTTTGTTTTTAAAGCTAAAGATTCCACGGTTTGAAGGTCTGGAATTCGGATTGCAGTTGGCAATCATGTCGTATATTTGATGGGCAAGGCCTCAAAAATCCTTTTAATGATATTTCCTCAGCCCTGATCCTGAAAAACAGCACAAGACGCGCCATAGTATAGGTAGTGACTATGTAACAGGTTAATCATGAAGATTGTTGTCTGATTTCAGTATTTCTCACGTTATTAACCAGGTTTCACCCTCTCGTATCCCACCCCACCCAGCTCGGCCGCCCCAGCTGTTCCTAAACTCCGCCGATCCGACCTGCAGGTCTAATTTTAGACGTAGGTTTCAAAAGTGATTCACATTGCTAAGTAAATACCCAAACTCTTTGAAACCTCCCCAGAACTGCAAGCCGCTCCATTTCACTCTTGCTGATGGGGGCAATTCAGTCGGAGCTGTAACAGGAAACCGGCGCTCAAACGTGGACATTCGGGGATGCTAGGCGTGTTCAATGGGTGGTTGATTAAATGTTTCAAAACCTCTGCATTAAATGTTTTAGACCTTTTTTATTTTTAATGGAGCTTGACATATTATTTTGAATTAAGGGTTTGAAATTTTGCGTCAATAAGTATCAGGTGGAATTTGTTCTTAGTTAATGATATAACCGAGACTAAGCCGTAATCATTTTTAGCTTTTTTTTTAGCAGGCAGCACAACTGGACAGTTTACTTGATTATTATATCAGAAGATATTTCAGAACTTTTTTAAACTTAAAGCACATAGAATCGACTTATTTCATAGTAAACGTCTTAATTGAGATTAAGTGTGAGTCAATATATTATCCTGAAGCTGCAATGATCTGTTTTTTCAATATTCACCAATTGTGCGCCTACACAGTTCTCTCCAGTGGCTGTTGACCAGGACAGGACACAATGAGTTAACTCTTCAGCATCATGGGTAACGGGTAACGGGTGTGTTTTTGTATAGAAATGGCACAGGATGAGTGCCTCGGACTTAGTTATGAGTTATGTTTTCTTTTTTTTTCTTTTTCATTTGTTTGCTCATGTTTGCAAATTTTGCAAATTTTGCAAAAAGCACCGCCTGAGTCACTGTGGTTTACAGCACCTCCTGTCCCACCTCGGGCTTGTTCAAGTGGAAGAACCTCCATTCTGGCAGGCAGGGAGTTATCCAAACACAGCTGAGCCACAGATCCCCGAACATTTCTTGTCACACAGGTTGTTTCCTGTAAGAATGGGGTTTGGAAAGCCCTTTTATGTTGATTTTGATGTGGCTAATTTAGGCCTAAAGAAGAGAGAGAGAGTTCAGAAACTGCAAAATGATATCTATCATCAGCATCAGCCCGTATCGTTCCCCTGCTGGATGAAAGCTCCCCAAGATGTTTCCACTCGCTTCGAATAAAAAGCTTCTCTCTTCCACGTCACGCCTGCAAAGTGTATGATTTCATCTTCCCATCTTTTATGTGGTCGTCTTCTAAGTCTTCTTGGTATCCATTCAGTAGCCTCCTTTGTCCATGTGTATCTCAGTCTGCCCTGATTTGTTGTCCAAGGTAGACAGATCCTTTGGCTTCTTCGAGTATGTGTTGATCTACTTCAATGTCCTTAGATTTAACAAGGCTGTTGAACATGACTTTGGTTTTACTCGGGTTCATTTTAAGTCCCGTTTCCTTGCTGGCATCGGAGAGCTCTTGAAATGGAGGCTGCAGGTTTGTTTTTTGCATCATACGTTATTTAGATTACCTTTTCTTTCCAGTCCAAAGTCGTGAACACCTCCTCAGGAGTTGCCGTGAAGAGTTCGACGCACTCCTTTACAAATCTTGATCTGTCCCGTGTCTTGGGGCAGTCGGTTTTTTGATGTAGCATCGCTGTAGATCTAGTTCATGAGCGTTATATAGGTCTCCTCAGTGTTTTGATTTCTTAGAGCTCTGATGACTGCGTTTGTATTGAATCAAGTGCTTTCTCCTAGTGAACAAAGCCCAGCACAGATGCAGCTCATATTCTCTGCATCTTTCCAATATTTCTCTGTTAACTTCTCCATCGTGGTATAACCAGGGAAATGCATACCTGAATACAGGTGACTAACAGAGTTAAAGGACATCTGACACGAGTCTCATATCTCAGCAAATGTCCTGGTGCTTGGTGGAGCCGGGGGATCGGTAGTTTTCTCTTTACCTCAATCTCTCCTGGGCTTTCCCTCTCTGTACCTCCGTTTGGACCTCTGCATGCACAATTAAGTCGATGGCATGCATGCACAGCTCAGGGTGTTTCAGACTGACAAGCACCAGAAAATTACAATGCTCCTCTATGATAAAAACCACCAAGGCTTTTGGTATGATTGATCTGCTATCGTACGCTGAAGAACGGGTGGAAAAGTCTGACAAGAATCTGCTGGTTGAATCACTTTATGCACATTAGCTAGCTAGTTATCGCAAAACTAGAGTGGAAATTATAACTATTATAGTAACAGTATTAATAATAAAAATAATTTAGTTGTACTGCCTTCAAATAATATTTTCTTAAGTCCTAGCTCACTTTTAAAACAATATTCTATCATTAAATCCCTCTTGCGTATGCCTGTGAATCGTATGAACTCACACCGCGGGTGAAAAAAATCTGGGGGCACCTGTTCAGTATTATCGAAATACAAACAAGGCGGGAAGAATTGGTGTCAACTAATGATTTATGGAGGTGCTGTGGTTTTTGTGTTTTTGTATTGTAAGCTTCTCATCCAGATAGACTCTCTTGCTAACAATCGCTGCTACACACATTATATCGAGTCTGGGAAAAAGTGTGGGAATCCCGTATTGTTTCCAGCCGAGTATTTTACAGTCCACTCTGCCCAGCGCAATCGTGGCACGGCTGAAACATGTCTTGTTAGCCCGGAACGAGACACACAGGAGTTTATTTACTCCGCAATATCCCAACCCCTCTCATTACTCTCCAGAAAGAAAGAAAAAATCCCCTTCCTTTGAGTGTGAGGAGGCAGCGAGTTTGCCACTGGGTGAAGTCTCAGTGATGTGCAGCAGCATGTTCGGAGGCCTTTGGTTCCAAGTCAACGATGGGTAAAGGAGGGAGAGAAAGGGCTTCTGTGCGACTATATTATTTGAAGGAGTGTCGCAATTAAATTTGGAGCGTCTAGCTAACAATTACTGTCTGCTGTATTTTGTGTGAAGTAAAATATAGTTTTGGAAATAATACCCCTCAAAAAAAAAAACACACAAACACACACACTCACAAAAAGTTGCGTAATGACAACCTAAATCTCAGTTAATCGGAAAGATTAATTACCGAGCATGACGCGCACAGGCCGTGCAATCTGAGGGTTTGCAAACAGCAGACAGGGTATGTCATAGTGGGTTACGTGATGAAAAGGGAGAACGGGATCCTGTGCATCTGGAAAGAGACGCGTTCGTCGAACCCACTCTGCTGGGTCAGACGGGCAACCGAGAGAAAGTGCAACGAAGGAGTGCACATCTTGCAGAGTGAGAGACACTAATCAAGAAGCTGACGGACCGAGTGCAATGAGAACTGACAAAGAAAGACAAAAAGATGGAGTCTTGTTGGAGATTGAGTATCCTAACACAGTGCAGACTAAGCGTTGCAGGCATTTGTGCGGAGGGCAGCAAAGGAATATGGAGTTAAGAGAGCACCCCGGGATGTCAGAAAGAAGATAGAGTATTTAATACCAGGTTGGAGACGAGAGAGAGGCAGACAGACAGACTCAGTGAACATTATTATTAAAACTATTATTACCTGAGGGCAGGTATTTTTCAGGCATTTCTTTTTTGTGTTACCTGTAGGTGCTGCATACAGTAGCTAATTACCTTATGCTGCCATCTGTACTGCTTATGACCACATCAGTGACGGTACGGGGTGGGGCAGTGTTTTGAAATCAGCGGTCAGACGTTTCTACACCAATTCTCACTCATTCACAGTGACTGGAAGTTCCCTGTGAAAGTCGGCGCCGCCTCTTTAGTCTCCGTGTGGTTCTTGAAGATACGGATGGTCGTGTGACCTCAGGGAAGGCACAGACTCACAGTACCTTTTGTTGTTGTTGTTGTTGGTTTTCTTGACGATTAAAGAAAGCAATGACATTTTGTTAGGCTCATAAGTTATGTAAGCCTCTGCATTATTGCTAGGTTATTGCTTCTTTCATTTAAATAATCCAGAGCAAATTGCTCCACACACTAGTCTAGAGTGTTCAGATACTAGAGTTATTCCTCACAAACAACAAACACACAAACCATGAACACTACGGCTGAAACGGAGAGGGGTGTCTCAAACAGGAGACACTTCTTCCCACAGAGAGGCGTCACAATCTGAACAAACTCCCCAGCGATGTGGCTGAAGAGACAATTTGGGAACATTCAAAAACAGACTGGATAGGATCCTTGATCACTTAGTTATTAATGGACACCAAACGAGCATGATGGGGCGAATGGGCTCCTCACGATTGGACACTTTCTCATGTTCTTATGACCCTGGGATTGAGAGAAACCTGCATATGTATTTTCAGTTTACTCAAAAGAAGCTATGAAGCATATCCAACACCTCGCTGATTCCCTGGAGCAATTACACTTTTCCCAGTTATTTAACTAACAAAAATAACTGCCTGGTCCAGCTTGCCTTGGCCACCATTTCAGAGTGACAAGTGAGGACGGGGTCGCCATTCTGGGGTGAAACGGAGAGTAAATTTTCAGTCATGCAGTGAGGGTCAAATTACTGTATTTGAGTTACTGAGGACTTGGTCAGCCATTCAGCGAGACAGAAGCATTAGCAGTCCAGAGATGAGGGCGATGGAGATCTCAGTATGGAAACGGCGTCTGGGATGGTAATCGTGTTCAGCTAGTTGTTTAATGAAACCCAACACATTGTTCACAGCAACTGACCTTTAGCCACAACAGCCTTCCTCTCCTGAAAACATGTTTCCCAACGTGACCCAGTGGAAGGGAGGGGTCAGGGAGCAAGTGACTACTTACAGCGAGTTTTGTGTGCTTCGCGGTAATGCAGGGAGTCGGGGAAGAGGGGTGCTGGGGGGGATGTAGGTAGAGCCGACTGCGAATCCTGATCAGGGTCTGCTCAGAAATGTGTCGGAGAGCAACGGAGCAAACAGGAACCTGATGTGCAGCCGATGCAGGGAAGTCGTAGGTCTGTGTCATTTGAAGAGCAGCCCCTCCATTCAGAATAATATTGATCTTTTCTCTCATTGTGAAGCACAGGGAAGGGGCTGAGAATCACACTGAGAGGCCTTGAGGGAAGGAAGCCTAACAAATCGGCCACAGATGCTGATTTCAGATGTTGTCACTAGCATGTTAGGAAATCTACCTTTCACAGCCCAACTCAGAGACAGACATCAAAACTGTGGAACCAGACAGAGTTCCCCAAAGCGTTTAGCAGATGTTCTAATTGAGTGTTAGATGTTATACGGGCAATCCTTTTATTTAGGAGAGAGCGATCCCACAGCCCCGGGCTCTGTCCTCTGTGAGAGCCGTCCTGGTGTCAGAGACTCACCGAGGAGGAGGAAGAGAACAAACAGGCGCGAGTGATTTGTGTGGAACAGCGGTATTGAGCCGTCGCCTCTCGTGTCTTTGATATCGTTCTTTGATCAACTTTTAATGTACCGAAAGCATGTGGTCAACTACATAACCCCGGAGTGTGGAAAACATGTAGGAATACTGGCATTGTAAAGATATGACATTTTATATGTATTATAAAACAGAATGAGTTGGGAGACGTTTTGTTTCATTTCCCCCTGCCGTGTCATCAAGTGGTCACGTGACCCCAAGCCAAATCCCGACCAATCACCAGGGTGGGGAATTCCACGGCTGTAATATAAATATATAGACACATCCGTGTTATAATCATCATTAGCTCCGCTTTATCCCTTAATCCTTAAATGGATAAGCCTTCCCGATTAGCTGTAATTAGGCAAATTGTTGGTATAATTATCTCCAATTAAACTTTATTAGCCAGATAACAACACTTCTCAAAGTATGGGGTTTAGCATAAATATGATGTATATTAAACTCTAATGTTGTCATTTTCCGTGTAGCTCTGCAGCAATCCGTCTCCCTTATTTAAATAATGAGATTTCACTGTAACTGCTGGTGCAACTGCTTTTCACAATCGCGCATCTTCTCTGAGAATCGAGTGACATCCGCACGTGTGTTTCCAGGTACAGGGCTGAGGCCATCTTGAAAATATTTCGAGGAAAGTGTTTCAAGGCCTTACTCCAATTATCCAATTATTATTATCCAAAAATCCAATTATGTCATTTTTGGGTAAAAGTTTGGTTTGGCTAATTAACTTGTGTTTGCAGAACGGGATTTCTGTTTATTTAATGGACTTGCTTGTTATGTGTTGTGTTTGTAATCACTAAAGACCAAACTTCTCGAAAGGAAAACTTGTGTTTAAGACCTAATTCATTCTACCGTTTCGTTGGAAAGTCAGCTGTGAAAGCTTGGGTTTATATCTCCTCTGCCCTCAGTTTCTGCTCTCGCTAAGTTCAGGGACATGAATTGAGGTATCTCTGTGTTTCTTATAGCCTCAGTCGTGGTTATTATGAAATTAACAATATTTAAAGTAAATTGTAAAGTAGTGGACGTGGTTTCAGTGAAGTCTGTGAGGCTGAAGTTGAATTGTAAAGGCTCTTTAATGCAGAAGGAGGCTTATTTTTCTATAATCTTTCTAGGCACTTTCTACTTTTGTACTATAGGTTTATATATATATATATATATATATATATATATATATATATATATATATATATATATATTAAATAACCATTAAGGAAATATTATGTAAAGAAGCACACCATTTTATATTCCTCTCATACGCAAAGTGGCCTCCCTGGAGTTGTGCTGTAGAAAACGGCAAGAAGTGAAACAATAGTGGCTAAATGCTCGTGTAGGAGCGGGTAACATGCGAGCATGTGAGCAGACGGGGGGCGGGGGGCTTCGGTGACTACCACTGACTGACGCTTCATCACAACACATCCCAGACCCCTCTCTCCCGGCTCCCCTTCCTGGAGTTCATATTTCAGTTTGCTCCCAGGAGCTCGCAGGTCCGTGCCAGACGGAAATTCGCTGAGACTGCAGGAGCCCCTCGGAGGCCACGAGGAGGAGGGACAGGCGGGGAACAATCGGGCCCAGTCCTCGCCCCTCAGCCTGCCAGGCTGCACAGGTCCTCGGGGTGACTCCTCGCCGGCTCTTGGCTCCGTTCCCCGCCTCCCCCTCCTCCCCTCTCTCCCTCTCCCTTCTCCTCCGCTCCCCCGAGTCCACCGTGAGGCCATCCAGTCATACGTTGTCCATCAGTCGTGTTTACTTTCTCCGTGACAGCCGACACATCTGGAGCACATATTCAGGTTGCTCCACTGCCACTAGACGCATTCCACGAGATCATTTCAGCGGTTGTTATGGCGATCTTCTCCCCTCCAGTGATTTTCAAGTTGCATGACAGAAATTGCTGGAGCTCACCAGGAGCGCGGGGGGGCGGGGGGTGCGCGTCGGGGGCGGGGGGCGGAAAGGAGGAGGGGGACAAAAGTCAACGGGATCAGAGAGGGGCTCCTTTCAGAGAGCGAACTAATTAGTGACCTAGCCCTCTTCCCAGGGCAGCGAGCAGATGGTTTAATGAAGTGAGGCAGTGACACTTTTGTTTTTCCTTGCGTGCGTGTGTGTGTGTGCGTGTGCGTGTGTGTGTGTCGGCCTGTCTGCCTGGCTGTGTGTGTCTGCAGTGGCACAAGCTGTCAGCAGGCAGGGATTTTCTTTCCCCCACTTGAAGCCTGGTTTGGACCTTTCCTTAAACTTAAAAAAATGTCCTTTTCTATTTTCGTCCATTGATTACTTTTCGGCTTTGATCGTTTCTCTCCTCTGCTTCTGTCTCTGAACTCCAAACCCGCTTCCGGTCGGAGTCTGCGCCGAGTTAATTGATTTGAAGATATGTAGTTTGTGTTTTGTTTTATTGAGGCAGAGATGCGTGGAAGGTATTTTATCCTGCGCACAGCTGCTTTCGAAGATACGGGCCGGGAGTGCTTTTGTTTCTTCGTACCGCCCTGCGCTCTTAATGACTCGGCTTGAGTCGTTGTTTACTGAATCGGTTACTGTTATAATATTTAGCAAAGTGACGTATTAGGAGTAACGAGATGGGCAGGATCCAGCCCTGTAGGACATTTGGCACCTCTGCTATGGGCACACAGATGAGTTTATATATCTTAATTCACAAAAAAGCTTCAGTCAAGTATTCGATTCTGCTGAAGCAAAAACTATTGTATATGTTTATGAATTCAATATATATACCACTATACTTATATATACTGTGATTATATGTACAGTGACCTGATTGTTTCTCTGCTAAAGTCATATAACAACATGAGAACACATTTTAAAAGGCCAAAACTAACTATTGTAGGGTTGTACGGTTCTACACAACAGTTACAAAGATACATCCCCTGCCTTTTGAAACACGTATGAGTATCTTATCTATCAGAAACATGGTAATTAAATGGCCTCAGATCTGGAAACATACTGGATTCATTCTGTTAAGTCAATAAGTTCAACTAAGTAAATGAAGGTGGAAATGTAACCAATCACCCCCCCCAAGGCCGCACAGGGCTGGAGGCAGGGCCCTCCCCCTCGTTCACATCATCTCCTGTGAGAACGAGACCCGATCGGGCCGCCGGTCCCAGAGTTCAGGTGCAGCGTGGGAGGGTGTGTGCGGGGGGGTTTCTCGTCTCCGCCGGGCCGGATCGGAGAAGCCGAGCTTATGTTTATCCAGCTCGGCGCCTTGGCAGTCAGGGCCCTATCGCAGGGTCTGATTAGGCGGGTCTGTCACGCCACCGGGAATCCAGGAGAGACCAGGCCAGGCCGGGGAAATCGCTCGGCTGCTCCGCGGGCTTGAACTCTGGCTCTCCTGAGAGGAGGGAGCGGCCTGCTCTCCGGGTTGTTAGATCTTATAAAGGAGAAGGAAGACATGAGAGCCCACCCCCCACCCCCCACTCGGCCGCACAAACGCCTCCCCATCGCTGTGCTGTCCCGGGCTGGTGTCACGCTGTTCAGCAGCAGATTACATCAGCGGGTTTCTGTTTGTTGGCTGCACCCGCCTGCTCCCGAGAAATACACTGGGATTGAATCTCCCTGTGGCCGTTTTTTTTGTTTGCTGCTCCGTATCCCTTGTTTTACCACACATACAGGCATGCACAGCCACACATAGGCATGGGAACACACACAGGGACGCGCGCTGGCGGAGGTTTAGATGGATGGTGTGGCGGCTGTTGTCTCTTTCAGTCAGTGAACATTCTCACCTGATTATTAGACTAAGAAATTAGCCAAAGAAAGTGTCCTGTCATGAATTTATTCACACACATCTGCAGAATTGTGCCTCAGTCGGTTCAGACATGAATTGAAGCATCCCGAGGTTCAGAATGCCTCACAAAACAAATACATATTTCTCTAATGCCCGTGATTAAATGAATCACCTGGCAGGGCACAGGATCGGCCCGTCAGTCTCCTCTCCACCGATTGAGGAATGTTATATCCTGGCAAAGAGTTAACTGTTGTGCTTTGATTGAGGGTCCCTCCTTTGCAGAGTCTCCGGCTCATCCCAGATCGGGTCGCAGGGTCAGTGTGTGGGTGATTCGCTCGGTGGTGAAGAGTTTCAGATGCTTACGAGTCCTGTTTTCGGTGAACTGTTTTTGGTTCAAAGCTAGCTTTTAAATTATTTTTTCTGTGATATAAGCACAAGCGGTTTTCTTTGCACCAGACTTCCCTGCTGCAGAGACCGTGATAAACATTCGTAGCTGATGCCTGAAATGCTTTGTCAGAAAAAGCTGTTGTGCAGATTCACAGAAGTACAGTAGCAGCACCTGAAATCCTCTTAAGGTAATTTTCTTCAAATTGCATTTATTGTGACTTCAGTACAGTAGTGCTCCGTTATGATATTACTTTGGACTTAATCAGCCATAACTCCATTACTAGCCTTTAAGTCACATTTTAGGTACTAATCTGATTCCTTCTCACACTAAGAGCCATTTTCCCAAAACAGTAAGTGCAGTAGTCTTTCTATTTTTCTTTATCACTGCTTTTTTTTTTCCTAAATCAATCCGGTAACTTCACAAACGAGAAATAACTGCAGTGAATGAATACAAGATGATATAAAGTCTCCTCATAAGTGTTTGAGTATATATATATTCAACAAACGCAGACATCTAGGAATTGCGCTGCTAGTTTGGAATACAAACACACACTGTAGCTTTAAGCTTTAATCACTGC
This sequence comes from Amia ocellicauda, assembly GCF_036373705.1. Taxonomy (NCBI): domain Eukaryota; kingdom Metazoa; phylum Chordata; class Actinopteri; order Amiiformes; family Amiidae; genus Amia; species Amia ocellicauda. The sequence continues at coordinate 34,506,208 of NC_089862.1, read as the reverse complement.
CCTTTAGATTTGGGCGTGAAACCTTCCTGACACTGCGTTCCTTTCTCCCTGTTCAGGGGGGAGAGGCTGCGGACCACCTGAACTGCGAGGCGGCCCACGTCTGAGACCGTTCCAGCCTCTCGCTGTCTTCGTTTGATAACAAATAACAAAAGCCCCGGCCTTTTCAGGGAATTCTCATCACCGCCCCGTCCCCTCTCCAGCGCTCCTTAAAAATGCTCAACAGCTGCAGCGTGTATCATATCCAAACATTGTTAAGCGCTCTGCTCGGGGTGTGACATGAGTTTGCTCAGAGCTGTGTAAACGTTCTTCTTGAGAGTCCCGACCACATAAGGCCATCTGGGACATGGGTTTGAGTTTTTTCTCCCCCTTCTGTGTCTTAAACCTTTGTCAGTTTGGAGGCAGCCTGTTTAATTCTGGCTTTAATAGGTTAGGAGATCTTAGGAAGAGCGATCAGGCAGCTTCTTCCAAAAAACATTGAAGCCTCCTCTCCAGAAAAGAGACAATGTGCATTTAGTAACCACACGGACTGTCCCATCTCCATTTGCACGGTGTTAGGATTTGCACAATTCAGTTGGACACTGGTGACTTTCAAAGGTCTGTAATTGCTCCAGTGCTGGAGTATTTTGCCTCTTGCTGGTTTTGCAATGTTTGCGTTTGCTTTAAAATGTTCAGTGTCGAGTAAGAAGCTCTGAAGAATCACCACAAACAAACCAATAAATCAATCCCGTAATCACACAGATTAGGTGATTGCTCCGGTAATCAGGTTAGTTCTGGTTTCGGACTGCGGACTGCGTTCCCGGGCTGTGTGTGTTTTTAACTTGGCTATGGAAGCACCCTGCTTTCGTTCCTGGAGCCCACGCTCACCGTGATGGACTCTGATTCGCAGCCGCGCAGCTCTCCTGTGCTGTTGTCTTGTTTTAAGTGTTTGTGAGGTTGCGGTGAGGTGCGTGGATTGTGTTTGAATAGGGTGGGGAGACATTTGATGCCTGAGATCTGAGTGAGTAGGACACAATCCCACTGGAATAGAAAAAAGGACACAAGATCGAGGGAGAAGACCAGCAGCTGATTATTATAAGGATTGGATCCAGAGTTGTTTTATCCTACATTTGTACTTTCTACAGGGCTATATAGCTGTATATTCTGATGCACATAGAGATCCCATGATGCTATGCTTTGTGGCGTTAAGTGTAGGGGAGTATTAGACACAAGAAAGACTTGATTTATTTTCCCAGGACACAGAAACTATGTGGGAATTTGGTAAACTCGTCCCCTGCTGGGTATTTCAGGAGTGAACAGGAAGCTGTAGCGTCACAGACCTGCCATATCAACATGCACTGCCCTTTTAGTCATGCAAAGAACACGTGTGTTCAGTACAACACTGAGCACAACACGAAGCACACACACACTCAGTGGGTTCCTGTGCATCTTGCAAAAACTGACACACACACACACACACACACACACATATATTTATGCATTTCTCAGACAAAACCTGGAATGCATTGGCTTGAGGTTTGAAGTCGGGTTATAACATTGTTTCAGAGCTGAGGATCCGCTGGTGACATTTTAAACGTCAGAAATCAGTTCGTTTACGCTTTCTGCATCCATGATCTCTCCAACGAAGCCCTTTCTCGCCCCCCACCCCCCTCAGCACATATTCTGCATTCCCTCTGCCTGGATACCACTGTGACCGGTCACCAAGGCCCCGGCTCGTACCTGCCCCGGGGGCGCCTGGGGGGCACACCTTAGGTCACTGCATTAGAGCAGGTTTTAATTTACCTGGGGCTGTTTGCCCCTGTCTGGCCATGCCCCCGCTAGTCACGCGTTATTAACGGCAGCGTAGTGTTACGAGAGGCCGAGGGACAGTTTGGAGGGACGGCTCGGTATTTCACACAGAGAGAGACAGCATGGAGGGGGGTTTTCTGCCTTTTTTTTGGTTTCCTCTTCAGAATTATGAGCCCCCAATGAAACCTTAACCTAAAAGTAATAATGTTTTAAACAGGGCGGCTTTGCTCGGCAAGTGTCGTGTCATTATGAGCCCCTGTCTGGAGAGGTTTAGGAGCTGTAAACAAATAACACATCGCTGTCCTGATGAGCGCGTCCTCCTGAAATACATGTGCTCATGCAGAGTGTGATTTTTATACACGGCAAGGGAAGTACTGTGGTATAACTGGGATTCTTTACCCTGTTTGCTGGGGCCGTTATAATGAGTCAGTGCTCTGTTTTGCTACCCAATCACGGTCTGTATCTCTCTGTGTGTAGTTTAACTGCCTGTATCGTATCGCAAAGACCAAGGCCGCTTGTTCCCAAAGAGATGCGGAGCTCATAGCTGTACCCAGAAAGATGTAGGGGGTCTCGCCCTAATCCATTGCTTTGGGGTACACTTAGGTCTACGCTTCATACAGACCACACTAACGAACACACTTAATTCAGACCTTGTTCCTCTGCCCGTTCCGCAGTGTACAAATAACACTGGATTTGTGTTCATCAGTTACAACAAACAGACACAACAACCTGCAGGGTGTAATTGCAACCTCAGCATTAATGACCAGAATTAAGGATCCAGAAATAATTTTCTTCTCAGTTGTTTGGGTTGAGTGTTTCCATGTGTGTCTCATGGGAGATGCCGTTTCCTTCCCTTTGCAACAGACAGCATCACTGAACACTTTAATTCAGCAGATTGCCTTAACACCTACGTTTATGCATTAGACAATTGGTAGGGGAACGATTGTGTTGTTTTAATTAAAATGAGGAACATCTGGGGCTTGTAGTACAGGACGGTTGAAGAACTCAACTGTTTTCATCACTGCCTCCGATCAAAATATCAGTGCGCCGATGGACAATAATAATAATCCACAAACACGTCCATATTATTGCTGGGATCATTTTTTTCCATTTGGCAAATTGCTCGTTCCACACCCCCACTGAAAACCAAGCCCTCTTCCCATCCATGTTCAATATTGAGATGAAAAGTTCATGTAAACAACCAAACACACGACATAAATCATGCATGCTCATCGCCTTTATCTTGTATGTTTAGGTTAGTAATATAATACACTGGAAATCTCAAAGAGCACTTGTTTATTTATTTTCTGCGTTCAACCGGATGAAGGTTAAGCTCACAGTGGATTAGCCCACAAGGCCCCTTTATTAGAGCTGGTTTTTACATCGCGACTCCAAATCTAAACCAGACAGACTGAGAGATTGACACAACCTGAATGTTTCCGCAGGTAGAAACCAGAACGTTTTGAAAGCAGTAAACTTATTTTTCTCTCTCTCCTACATGACTAATGAATAAGTACATCGTTATTGCAATATTAATGTAATTGTACGTAAGATTAATAAATCAAATTCCTTGATCTGCTCCCTTTTTACGCAATATCAAACATTCCGTATACAGTCATGGAAATGTATCGCCTCCTCGGCCTCAGTCTGTTTTATTTCTCTGCGGATTTAGTGATTACATGTTACGGATTAAAGGCCGCGACAAAGAAATGGTGGAATCTGTATCCATCACCGAGGTGGCTGCCAGGTTAGCGGCCCCGGTTTACATTTGTCACTGGTGAGTAGCTTTTAAAAAATGTATGACACGAGCGTGTTGGTAAGTGAGTTGCAGCTGCAGGGGATTACCGCTCTGAGTGGGTCTGGGGGTCCAGGAATGCATTCAGGTCCACCGGGGGATTGGTGTCCCTCGCTTTCCGCCTGACCATTAAAACATGGGGGGGGAAGATTGAGAACAGGGCCTCCAGACCTCTGTCACCTCCTCCACATGGCTGCTTGGCTCCACCGCAGAGCTCGGCTTGCAAGGGGGGCTTTCGGGATGGCCGGAGGGGTGGGATTTATTCAGCTACCAGGACGTGTGTGTTCGCAGAGTAGCCTCCCTGCTGGAGTCGTGGCTGAGAGCGTTTAATACATATTTCATTGATTTAATCACATGCAAACTTGGGCACACACAAACACACACACACACGCACACAGATGTATGTTCTCACACACAACATTATTTCCAGAAGGTGTACGACAAGAAGACGTTTTTGCAGTGTAATTTCTAAAACCGATCTCTTAATTTGCTTCTTTCAAAGGGTTAATCAAAAGTGTATAATGTAACAACTCCCTGTGCCTTGACAAATACAAATGAAGCGATTGTGTTACATGAATTGGGTTTTAAAAATGAAAAACCTAAACTGAGTGGAAGACTGCTCACATTTTGGATGAGATTTTATGTCCTAACCTGAAAGGCACTGTGTTCTGGTAACACACCGAGGGGAAGTCCGTCAGATCTCCTTAACACAACTGTTTACATTGCAATGATTTATTTGTTTTGTGCTTGGCTTTCTTTTCGCCTGTGTGACACCGCAACCGACATGACTGACTAACTTCATGAACTGTCAAGAGTAAAGAGTCAAGAAAAAAAACACGAGAACTCACACAGTGAACTCTTACACAAATGTATCGCTCGTGTTTCTGAAAAGGGAAAAAAGTGAGAAAAAGTGACTCTAAGGAGTGACTGCAAAACCCTTTCTCTGTTCCTCTCCCCTGAACAAAGTGAGCTGCTAGTGGATTAGTCCCCTATTCCTCCCTGCCTCTAGGCACTGCTCTGGTATTTCTCATACTGCTCAACCTTCCCGAGTTGGCATACGAACACGCACCTATACAAACACGCTGGCTGTCACCGCGCGTCTCCCTCACACTCACAAAGTCTGTCTGCATTACCCTCCACACAGCCCAGTAAAGGCATTTAGGAACCTGTGTGCTTGTCAGGCTTCGCTTGGGGATGACGGCAAGGCGTGAGGCGCAGACTGAACCGCGCCGATGCACAGAAGCAACAGATTCCCGCTCCTGCAGCCTTTGAGCGGTAAAGCAGTGAAGCCGAACTACTGTGCGCAGCGTGATTCATAGCTTGCCGCAATGTCATAACTTCACACGGGCCGGTGTGCAAGCTGAGGCATCTAGAAGGCGAGGGGGGCTGGGGTGGGGTTGGGGGCGCTCTTTAAAGTGCTACGTGTTTTAACATATTGCCCTGACACTCCCCCCCCCCACCCACCCATGCTTTTTTGGAGATTGTAGGTTCTTACCTGCCTCTGAATCTCTCCGGGCTTTTTCGCTGAGACTGTCGCTGGGTTGTGTTTGAACATCTTTGAAAACGAACTGAATTGCCCGTGAGCACTGGCGTGTTGTTCGCAATAGTTCATCGTGCAACAGCTCTTGCTCACAACACAGTGACATTTGTACAGTTGTTTCTTTTGTCGGGAGCAGATCGATTTAAGAGTAAGAAAGAAAGAAAGAGTCTGACCTTGCTAACTTCCTCTGCATAAGGGGCCAGAAAGTTGAAAGTTTGCTCCAAGGCAATTTTAGTAACTTTTTATTTAATTTGTACATTGTTTCTTGCTTGAATTTGCTACTTGTGTACTTGCTTACACCAAAGGAAGACTATAGATGAGGTTATTTTTTTTCCATTTATACTTTTCAAACCCGGTAAAATTATTTTTAACACCATAGTATTTGTAAAAACACATGATTGTTTGTACTATTTGTTTTATTTGTGAGTTCTCTGTGTTTGTTCGGGACAGGACAGGGTGAAACTACAGGGAGATAAATAAAACCCAATAGTAGATTTGTCGCCATGCTAAGGAAGGAGGGCCTTTTAATACTTCAGGATGTCTGTTTGACCAGGTTTTATACCGTAGCTCTTATTCCTATTTGAAAACTGACTCTTTTAGACGAGCAGGGAGGCAGGAGGGAGACGGGGAGAGAGGCTAGCGGTCAACTGTCAGGATGGCTGAATTCCTGCCATGAGCAGAAGTCAAGTTTTTCCCCAACACCTAGAGTTATCATCAAGGCATTCCAGCAACGTTCGGGGAAGTGACTCCAGAGCTAACCAAAAATGCGAGGAATGACGGGGCTGCTGTGCATCTCTGTAAAGCAAAGCGCCGCTCAGCCTCGACTCGGACAACCCGAGGGAAAATCCGATCCTCTAGCTGGCTGTGCAGATTGTCCCTGGGAGTTCGGAAAACATCTCTGGGATTTCCTGCGATTCAAAACACACGAGAGCCACGTTCGAGTGCGTCTGCTGATTGTGCGTGTTCAGTAGGTCCCGCTGCCGGACAGGAAAATAGGAAACGCTTTTAAATTCACTGATTGAGTTGGCTTTGTTCACAGCATTCAGGATTAGTGAGCAACCTGTTTGCGCAAAACATAATTGAATGAGATTTCGCCCCGTTTTCAGAGAATAAAAAGACAATTTGAGTGCTATAATCCCATTTTTGTGAATGTGTGTTTTTCCCTTCAGACTGTTACTCTGTGTTCATTTTGTCCACAATCCCCACAGAAGATTAATCTAATTCATATTTAACTAGTTGCCTGGCAGAAATATGCTTTGGCAAAGTTGACAATTACCGAAGTGTGTAATTGACGAAATGTAATTGAAAGTTCTGTAAACGGTCTTGGGTTTTTTCTCTTTTGTGTGTATTTCTTTTGCCAGCACTACTATATTAAAGGGTTCGTAGGTCTGAACCTTAAGCAAATCAGTTTTCCAGTCCAGTTTTCCCTCAACGCCACCTCAAAACCAACTGTATAGGCCAGATCTTGGATGATTTACAAGGCCTGGTGTGTTTGTGGCTGCTCTGGTTGGAGCTTGGTGTTGTTTCACATACATATAATGTCCATCTCAAGTCTGTATTTGAATACGACGCTGTGCTTTGTATACCAGAGTCTTGCCATATTAGAATGAGCAACCTCGCAATGGAGATATTTGGCAAAGTGCCGGAGGATCCCACTTAAAGACCAAAGAGGAGTGACACATGCTGGTGTGGGGCTGAGAGGGGCTGAGATCAAGGCAGTGCTTGAGAGACGGGGGGGTTTGAAGTGCACCCTAGGTGGGCCTGCTTTCACAGCGTACCATTACAGCACTTCTCCATAACAAAAACCTGTCTGGGCTAAAGCGTAGGATTGGGAGCGCGCTAATTACATTCCCCGATGAGAACTTTACCTCGGCTGCCCGTCTCCAGTAATTGACAGCCGCTCGAGCCGCCCCAACTTTTCACACTTTTGACACGGAGAACAAAAAACGGATGTGATTTGTTAAAGGCAACACATCTGTGGTCGGATCTGCGATGTCTTAACACCAGATGGCAGGTTTAGGCTGACGTCTTAAAAGCCCACTTTAGGTGGTCAAATGCTTCAGAGATCTAATCTCCAGTTTCCCCACCTCCCTGCCCCAGCCCAACAGTAACTGCTGGTGGAGGTTCGCCAATTATCTACAATCAGACTCTAACTGCTTGAGGAAGCTCCCTAAAGTACTCCGCGTTCATTAAAGGGCACATCCTGATATTAACTTTTCCCTTGTTTTTTTTTGTAAGGAAAAGAATACTGATACCGCTAATAACAAGAAATGAAAAGCACATACCGGGAGCCAGCTTCGCTAAATACATGCTTTCCTCTTAACAAATTAAGAAAATTGGGGTTTTGGAATTGGAGAATTGGAGATTTTTTTTGGTGCCATGTATGACATCATAAAGAGAAATCGTTGAAAGGTTCAGTGGGCCGTGGCCGATTCCTCCGAATGTCCTCTCCCGCCTTCCCTGGGACTGATTAGTGAAATCAGCACAGGTAATTTTCCAGCAGATAGACAGTGATTATAGAGCTTTATTTTGCCCCAGGACCTTTGCTTGTTTTAACAGTAACTGAGGGGGCCTTTCAGTGAGTTTGTAGGGCCATCAGATTTCTACCCAGGTCTCAGGTGGATAGGAGGTGTGGAGAAATGCAAAAGTGCTGTAATACAGTCAGTACTAAATACAATTTGAAAGCAGTACAAAAGTGCTGAAAGGTGCATCATGATTGGTGGCCTGTTTTGGTCCTCTCTCCTTTATCAATCTGGCCAGTTACGCCTCGTATTTTCCACAGGGGACAAGTTACACCTTACACCAAATTAGCTCATCCTCAGCTGTACCGAGCTGTCCAAGACATGGACAAGGTATGGACTCATAAGGGCAGTATTGGGTCTCCTGGAGAGGGAAACCGGTGGACTTAATAGACTTAATAAAATGGAAAAGTGGAACAGAAAACTGATACAATCAGAAAGGAGGCAGGGAAGACCACCAGATACTGCGGCTCTCGTTTGCAGATTGTGCGTTTCTCCGCATTTGCTTCCCACATTGCTCCCGTCTCCTCTCCTCGGCTCTCACTGGGCTGAGGTGTGGTGCCTTACAGTGTCTGATTCTTGTCATGACAGGCATGGCATTAGGGGCTGTTAGGCAGTGACGAGGTGTGACAGCCCAGGCCTGCGGTGCCTCCAGGGCCCTCAATCAGCACTCCTACACAGCAGTGCCAATTGAAAAACACCGCACAGCTGGTACACAGAGCCCCTCTGTCAACCGGCATTAGAGCTCTGGAGAAGAGCGTATTACGGCTTACCAGTAGTAGTAGAATTACTCCTAGGACTCCTACTACAACTAAAACATTTCACAACAGCTCCCTGGGAATCAAATTCTCCTCTGAAACACTATTATGTGGACATTCGCTGAATCAGAAGCACACAAATTGTCCGATTGTGAGGCGTGCCCGTGTGTCAGTGTGGCTATGCATCATGGTGTCCGCTCTCATCAGCGACGGATGCAGATCAGGTTGTGAACAGCAGGATGACTCTGGCGATTGATTTTAATGTGGAATTGTGTTTATACATGTTTATAGAGAGACAGGGTGGGGGGGGGGATGCAATGGGAATGGCATAAACTCTGTAAGCCAGTCAACAGTGAAGGTGGAGATGGGGAGATGATTATAATATAATCATAATAATAATAAGTTAATCTGCAGCCCTGAACAGCATGAAGCATTTATCTAAGATGCACGAACATGAATAGTCTGTGGTCTCACAATTATCCACTACGGAAAAGTGCAATTCTCCACCTCGTCCTAAACCGCTCTTGTGCCGGACAGGTTGTGTGTGTTTATGTCAGTATACGTACATGAAATGTCACGGCCAAAACCACAGGGACGCCCGCACACGAGACAGGTTCTCGAGTCAACCTGTAATTGTTGTCTAACAGTTCGAGTGTACGAAACACGTTCCGCTCGGCCGGGCAGGAACAAGAAGCGCAGCTGGAGCGGCCGGCACAAACCGCCAGCAGCCCGGCTTGCCTTAATGACCGCGGCGTGTCTGTCTCCGCCGGGCAGGCAGCCCCCAATGGGTGGCTCCAGCACTCACACTAATGACAGGAGCGCGATTGAAGACGCGGGGGGTGGGGGGCTTTACCGACCACCTAAATAAATACAGCTCTGGAGCGTCCCCAGTGTGCGGGGAAGAGGGGCGGCCGTGTCTGGCTTCTCTCTCTCACTCCTGAGTGGAGTGCCGGGGCTAACCAGGCAAACCTGGCGGTGACCCTCTCCCTCCTGTGGTTTATTTTGTTAAAAGGACCGAATTTGCCTGGGGTGATAAGATTGGATAAGCTTGTTTGTGTCTGCTCTGTTTTGAGCTTGGTATTTTGCCACAGTTGAGTGATCTCCGTGCCAAGACCGCTCACTCTAATGCAGGGCTGTCTGTGGTGAGTTCTCCTTCCTGTTTGGATGGAGCATGGCACGGGCTGCTTCGGGACGAGGCGTAGAGATAGCCCGGGATGTGGATAAACAACTCTTCTGCGATGTGAAAACAAACACGGGATCACAGTTGTTCTGTGATGTCATCCCGGCAGTTGTGAAGCCCCATCCATGTCTGAAGGTGGATTTTCATCTCCTCTGGCCTAATTAAGCGAGTCTTTGTATTTGCAAGGTATACATCAGCAGACTTTTTCAGTTTAAGGCACATTGCAAATCGGAGCGTGCTTTCCTTTCTTTTTTTCTGTTTCTTTTCAATAAGGAGACAGAAAGCCTCCGGGCACAGAAGTGTCTCCACTTGTTCAAAATTGAGTCAAACCACATCAATCAGGACACTTAATTTCTTTTTTTCCTTGTACTGATGTGTAAGCCCCAATAAACGCCACCTCCCTTCCCTCCTTGCCGCCTCCTCTCTTCCTGGTGGTTTGAAGTTTGGAGAATAAGTCATAAAGGCATCGGTGAATCTCCGCGTTTTTTATATGATGATTATTATCATTATAAATAAGAGTCGCCTTAACCGTTAATTTAATGAATACTTCCATCAGAGGACTTCTTTCCTGATGCCTCCCTCTCTAGTGTAAACTATACTGCTGCGCCACTACCGGCTTTTCCTTTTTGATACACAACTAAATGTAGGGATGAAACCTTTAACTTCATGATGAATGTTCAAGTATGTAGATAAAAAAGCACACATTTAAAAATAAGATATGCAGAACATTGAGCAAAGTGCCTTGCATTAATGTCCGGAGTGAGTGATAATTAATAATAAGTCTGATGCTCACTCAAGGTCTATCTGTACTCCTTTTTGATGGTACAAGATCCTGGCAAGCCGAGGGAGCTCAATTTCAAACCGCTGCTGTAGTCTCTGCCTTTTACATCTTAAAGGATAAAAGGTTGTGATTAAGTTGCGAAATGGATTTGAAAGTAAAATGAATCTTAATCAGTTTCTTTTTTCCCTTTCAACGCCGTCTCTCACGGAGCCTCTGGGTGTCTGGGAACAAAGTCGCAGTTGTTCAATTTACCCACGGAAAAAAAAATCATTACACTGATTTACAAGAAGAATTCAAGTGCCTCGATGTGCGGTAAAGGTACAAGCATTTCCACGCTGATCAAAAGTCCTTAAACCGGCGCATTATTGAATTGACCCGGTTCACTAGCTATTTCAAATATATTGAAAGCTGTGAAATAGGGCAGATATCCGTTATGTGTGAATATACAAGATCAGGCACCTGTCCACGCAATTCTGCTTTATTATAATAATAATAATAATAATAATAATAGTAAACGTATATTCTTATTATTTTAAACGAATAACTAAATTGAGGATTGTTGTAAATAAATTAGGCTACTTTTTTTCCTGACACAAGATTACAGAAATTGATTAAACGCATCGCCCCGCATCTTAATTACACCATTTCATGTGTGTATTTGCAAGACTCCACATCACCCCCATCATTATAATAATCACCCCCCACACACACACACACACACACACACACACACATACAGACACACACACACACACGCACACACACACACACAAACACACACAGACACACAGACACAGACACACACACAGAAACAAACACACACACAGACACACACACACAGACACACACACAGAAACAAACACACACACACACACACACACACACACACACACACACACAGACACACACACACACACACACACACACAGACACAGACACACACACATACAGACACACACACACACACGCACACACACACACACAAACACACACAGACACACACACACACAGACACACAGACACAGACACACACACAGAAACAAACACACACACACACACACACACACACAGACACACACACACAGACACACACACAGAAACAAACACACACACACACACACACACACACACTCATACACAGACACACACACACACACACACACACACACACACAGACGGGCAACATTCAAGTGAGCAGATAAATCAATACCTTTTAAAACGGGGTGGCGCGGGGGTTGATGTGTATCTGTACGAATAAAGCCTCAAAGTCCCCCCGCGTTATGACGGGTATGATGCCCATCCTCAGCTGCGCCGGTGTGCCCTGCGCTTTTCCTCGCCCCCATTGAAGCGCGCTGTCCCCGGGCAATCGGCACATTTGCATGTGGCGGCGCATCGTTGGGCTGGACGAGCAGCGCGTCTCCTGGGGTGCAGAGAGGCGCTCCTGACATTTGCAGAGCCGCTCTGCCCACCCCAGTGCCAGGGCATCCCGGGGAAGGATCCGCGCTCTCCCGTCTCATCAGAAACGCGGGGAATATTGCAAATGACACTACCAAATCAACTGTAAATAGATGATAATTTGATTGACATCTGGAAAGCTGTCACAAGCCGAGCAGCCCATAACAGGAACATTTACCGAGTGCACAGGCAGCTTTCAAGTAAATCACTTTTTGTCCAGTGGGGCCCCGCCAGATTATAATTGCTTGTCCTTCCCTTCACTGCAAATTCCCCATTACCGTTACCAGCAGTGTCTCATTTAAAGCAAGGTTGTCTTCTACATATTCACACGGCCCCGGTGTTAACCCCTCATCCGCCGGCGTGCCGTGTCTGCGCTGTTGGGATGCGATGCTGCTTTGTGTGTGTGAACCGAGAAGCTAAGGGCATATAGACAAGTATTTTAAAAGGAATTACCTGGTGCTTATAAACAAATGATATTGTAACTGAGGATAACGCCTGCAATGGTTTTTTTTTGCCCCCCTGAATATGGATTTGTGTTTTATTTGTGTATGCATGCACATTACATTTAGAGACAATGAATGCGCAGCTGCATGCACTGCCTCGAACAAAATGCGATTTGGCATCATCTGGGGGAACACTTAGATATGTATTATCTTATAAAGGCTGTACATGATATAGGTTTGTCATTTAAGAAGTGCAACATCATAAACGCATCATCCGGGATGAGAGAGAATTAACGGGAATTAACTTCAAAATGGTTTAATGAGCGCAGGTGTAATGTAGAGCAGGCAATTGCCTTCAAACAGAAGTAGGATTTTTCAGGGAGATATCAGTGCACCAACCCTTGTATTCTTCTTAAAGGCATTTACAGTAGACTGATAGTGACATACACATTATTATAATTAACCACAGGATCAAACGCTGAAAGACATTTGTCCTCTGATTTGTCCAATGTCTACAAACACTCAACCATTCCAAGACTATATGTATATAAACTCTGTGACGAAATACACTTCCACTCACTCTTATATTAGTGAGGCAACACGTCAGGCTATAACTAATGTAAAGAAATGAATAGGATTCCTATTGCATAGCAGATTTTTTCCAAGTATTACTAGCCACAGGCATCTGTGCCAATACAAGTGACAGTGGCTGACAAGCTAACAGCTTCCAGAAGTATGTGCAGCGTGTAAAACCCAAAATGGATCAGCACTATATAATGGGAGCTTCGTTTATTTGTTTCTCTGGTGTTTAAATGTCAATACAGAGGCTTGCAGTATAAACTTCAGACTGACAGTGGACTGACCCGGTGTGCTTTTAGATGCAGGAACTGAAACAGTGAAACATTCAATCAAATAAATACAAATACTATACATAACAGTAGAAGAGTTTCAACACAGATAAAACTCGTCATCCGCTCCTTTGGCTGTGGACGCAGGCACTAACCAGAGTCCTTTTGTTCTCTTCCATGTTGTCCTTTGTGTCTCCTGTGACTGCTGGTGACAATTGCCATAAAGGTAAGAGACTCTCTGTTTTTCTTTTTCCACCTTATTTCTTTTCATGACAAACAGTAGTTAAACTGGACTGATGCACCCATGAATGGCAGACCACGACACTCTCACACTTACAGCTTAACACGGCACAAGCGAATATGTCGACTCGGGTTATTTATTTCCCTTAATAAAGCACACTTATGCAGACCGCGGTACCTTTGGCAATGGAGGAAAACACCCTCGGCAGTAAAGTAAGTCAGATAAGATTAGAAGACTGCTGCTCTTACACAGATTGCATGAAGACGCTTGGGCTATAGCCCCACGTTTGGTGCCTGGTGTAACAGACTGGGAGTTGTGAATGTAGATATTGGGATAGTCTGAGTCACAGAGAAAGCAGCGGTGCAGTAGAGTTTTCCCACTGCAGTATTTCTCTTTAGCTAAAAGTACAGATGCAGGCCTAGTCACCTTGTCAGCTCATGCTTGGTCACTGAAAGATACCAGCTCTGTGAATGTGCTAAGGCCCCAGGCAATATTTCATCACAGCTAATCAACCCAGGGATGTAGACATATGTGTTTAAACATTGCTCTTTGTGGACACAGACACCTCAGGTCTATAGTTTAATGGTTGTCTTGTACAAACTCAAACGCCACAAACGCAAACAAAGCCTGTCCAGAGCCCTGGTTTTCCACGTTCACGCGAAGTGTGACAATAATAAATAAAAGTAGCCTTAATTCGGGGCGAGTTTTCCCAGGATCTGTTAAGCACAGGCCCAAAGGTGCGCCTTTTGTGACAAATAATGATGCCTCTCAGAACAAAGCTTTAAGCTGTAACATGCTCCGAGGAACGAGCGGATTTACATTCACGCGGCAGCGGCCCAGCACTTGCTCGTTTCAGAGTGGCGTGTCTCTCGGGGGGGTGCAGGGGTAACGGTGGATTTTGCCTCGAGCCAAACTTGCACAGGAGTCTTAATAAACAACCAGGCACACACACACACACACACAAACACACCGGAGTAAGAGCTGTCTTCAATACGTCTCCATTCTTGGGGAGAGCAAAAAAATTTATAAAATAAGTACCTAACAAGCTGGAGTTGGACTGGGGCTGTAAGTCGTCGGAGCAGCAGCGGCCGTTGGGCATTTGCCTCGAAGACAATATGTGCTTCTTGTGTATCACACAAACACTTGAGAAATCATTTCATGTTGTCTGCCCCCCCCACCCTCCCCACACACACACCACACTCCACCTCTCTGCTTAGTAACACAGTGCCGAGGCACTGCGAGGGGGTCTCACATCCTGCTAATTGTATCGGGCCTGTCTGCCCTGTGATTTGTCAACAAGATTTGAAAGGGTAGGAACAGGGCTAAATGGAATAGGAAGAGACACGGCCGAGGACTGTTAGTCCATTAGTTAGCTCCCGCAACATGCTTTGCTAAGGAGCCTTCTAATGGGTTCTTGGCAATAATTACTATCTTTCTGTCCTCTCCCTATTCAACATGACATGCGCTTCGGTGCAGTCGTAGCTAATATATTTGCACTCTAACAACCCTAAACACTGAGTCTCCTTGAGCGTGTTTGGCTGAGATCTGACGCATCTGGTAAGGGATTTGTTTATTTTTATTTATTCCCCCCTCAGAAGAATCTGTCCTTTAACGGAGAAAATAAAATGCAGGCTGGGAGTGACTCGACGAGTTTTGGTTTTAATTTTTAATTTTGTCTAGTTGTCAATGAAAGAGACCCAGTCTTTGCTTCGCTCGGCCTTAGCTGTTTGCGTATTGATTGTGTACTTGTAATTCACCTGTTCTCCCTCGAGGGAAGTCTAGCTTTTGCTCCACTTCGGGTTTCATGGATAGGTATCGATCGGAGAGAATTAACCCCTTAAAGTCAGAGGCCTCCTGGAGGGATTCCAGGGAGTTATTGTGTTTGGTGCATCTTTCTTAAAATAATTGAACGAAATACCTGTCACCATCACACGACTAGCCATAAACAAGTGAAGCTTTGCAGTGTTAATCCACCGTTGCATATTAGGCTGTGGGCTGTTTTAAATTAACGAATGATCCCCTCACAGATAGAGAAGGTGGCTTTTTTAGTTTGTCTAAGCAGCAACCATACTTCCTTTGCTTAACATCTATGTCAAATGTTACCTGCTTAAAATTGAGCGTTTACATGTTGCCGGAAATTTTAGCGAGAAACTTCATAAATCATTCCCATATCTTCCCAAATCAACGTTTGTGGTTCTGTTGCACACAAAAGACTGAAAGTGTAATTGTTTGAACCATTTTAATGTAATGGCACTAAGGCAAGAGAAATATGGTAGTAGGGAACCAATATAAATTGTATATTATAGTTTGCTGCTCTTGGAATCTTCTCAGGATTTCTTTCTGGGGACTGTTGGTCAGAAAAGATATCAGAGACATTCCAGAAACGGTGCCATCAGCTCCACCAACGCCGCGGTTAATCACCGGAGGACGTGTGATTGCGTTACATACATAGCGGTTTGTTGCGGTGATTTTGTAATTAGCACTCTTGGTTTGTACCATGAATTGGATGCAATTAATTGACAATTGTGTAATTGAAGAAGTACAACAAAGTGTTTGCATGTCAGGAAACAGTCTTAAATGGCTAGCAGCTGCTTTGTGGGAAAGATCTTTGTGAACCTTTTAGCCGTTTTAGCAACAAAAAGCATGTACTTCTCACAAGATATATATACGTAGAGGATGGAGAATGTACATAATCAGACAAAACAAAGGAAGGGCTGGATTAAGACGTAATTCAATGACATCAATAATGGTAAAAGGGAGAATAATATATAGTTTGCCATTATACATCACCGCAGACACGTACGACAATATATCAAGACAGAACGAAAAAAATCACCAGAAAAGAAAGGATCCAAGAAACTCCTTTTAATATTCCAAAGTGAAACACCTCAAGATGTTTTTTAAAAGTGGTGCCACTCCATTGACAGCTACAATTGTTCTTATTATGCAATTATGTTCCTCCCTTCATAAAGCAGGGGAGTGACCGGAGACGGTGGCCTTTCTGTCTCTTAAAACGCCGAGGTCACACATAAAAATACTCCCACCGCGCAGGGGGAACACATTTCCAGCGTGCGATCAGAGATGGAAGGAGGTTTTAACTTCTTGAAATGTATTTTCTTTACGTGCCAGGTACCAGATGTGGATGTTGGCAGAGCTTAGGAGGGTCAGAGGGCAGCGCGAAATCCCAGGGCTGAGGGGAATAAAGTTTCAGGGCTGTTGTGTGCCGATGAATTTGTTAAAAGTCTCTGTGAGCGAGCGGCCCCGGAGGACTGCGGTCTGCTTCCCACATGGCCGGGACAACGTGATTGCAGAGACAGCAGACAGACAGCATAGCAGGACATTCACAGAGGAGGCGTTTGGGACCATACTGACATTTTGCTAGTTTTTTGCCCGTTTAAATATACCTAGCTATAGACTATTCATAGTATAGGATTTTTATATATATATGTGTGTAGAACATAAAACATGAACTCCACCATGCAGGCACATAAGGAAAGTGTTGACTTCTGGTGCTCTGGAAATATATCTTTAGGAGATTGTGATATGTATGTGCATGTCTGATAAAGGTTCTTTCAAACCCCTTTCATTTCCAAAAGATGTCAGGACAGAGTGTTTTCAAGTCATAGAAGATTTGCTCAACTCCAGCACGATCATATGGGAAAATGGCCGCAAAGTATAGATGTTAGGGAAATTGTACCTCTGTGATAATGATGCATAAAATCCTTCACAGTTCTGAACACAAATAAATAAACACATCATACACCTAATAAACACAACCCCTTCACATAAGAAAGCACACAAATAACTCCAGGTGTTTTTAATTTTGTGTATTTGTCCAACCTGAATTTCTGGTAGTTTTTTCAGCTTTCTATTCGTGGGTCACACTCTCCTGTCTGCTGCCTCTACTTTGGATCACTTCAGCGACAATTGTATTAAGCAGCTCAAGGCCAAATGCTCCTTTATCTTCCTCCGTAAGGATCCCGGTGGAACAGGGTGCATACGTACAAAAGCCACCCTTTTGTTGCGGCGTTTTTAAAAATGGTCTCATTTAACGGCGCATGTGTTTAAAGGACTAGAAGCATCCAAATTCTAGAAAGTTCTAGAGAGTCATCCGGCCTGCATTGTGAACCCACGTTAATGGAGTCTATAATCGGTGGGAGTTCAGAAGTAGAAGCTTTGCCAAATTCACTGCCTGTGCACACCTTGCGTTCAAGCCACCTCTTCCCAGGGACGATAAACTTTACAAGCGTAATTCCAGAGAAAAGCCTCTAAAGCTGGCGGATAGGCTTAATTGTTTTAGCGTGTTATTGCCAGTTTAATTCCAAACTACTAAAGAATCATAAGAGTCATTTTTGAGTGGTGAGTCATTAAAGCCAGCGTGGGCGATTTTAGTTCTTTTCTTTTTCTTTTCGCTTTTTTCTGTGCAATTCCGAGAGGTTTTTGAAAGAAACGGAGCAAGAACCGAAAGTGTGTGAATTAAAAAAAATATATTCTTTCCCCTCCCCTGTGTTGCATGCATGTCAGAAGAGAAAGTGTGTCTTTTTGCCATGCGGCGGAATTGTGTGTTTAAGTTAGCATTACTCTAAAATAAATAGACCTCAAATGTGTTGGAACAAGACAAATATTTTTCACGACTGCTTACTTCCCAGAACAAGTTATTTTATTGTCAGTGTTTATATTTGCGGTCTGGTTCTGTGGTAGTGACTGTAAATGGACTTTTGCAGTCAATCAGAGGGGAAATCAGGGGGACTAAACACACACAAACAGATAAAACAAATTAATAATAATAAAGAAGCCTTTCTCTATTGTTCCGCAGTTGTACGCGATCAGGACTAGTCAGTTGTACCTAAACACGTGGTTAGTTAAGGTCGGCAGTGTGATGTTCTGTGACTTTGAGAAAGTGCTCGATGGTTTGGTTTTGGAATGACATCTGGGAGAAAGATGGGGTTTCAAAGGTACACGTAAAACTCTGGCTTTCATTCACTGGGTGTTCTGGTGTCGACAGAAAAAAATACACACAAAACAATAGCAGAAAACAAATCACTTTCCAAACGGGAAACTGTTTCTGGGAGCTTTTTAAGGTTTAGTGCTTGCGTTGCTCTTGTTAAAGGTGAGGACACGCAGGGAGCTTGGGTACCAGCTGCGGGGGTGGCCCGGCGTGTGGGCCGAGGATGTTATCGTGGCAGAGATGTGCGTTTCTGCTCTCAACCCACAGCATTCGACATGCATATGGAGAAGTGTGACCGGGAAGCAGCTGACCGCTCCAGCCCAGCCTATCGGGTCAGGACCGTGTGTTCTTTGACCCGGCACTTTTCATACACTTTCATATTTTTCTCTTTCACAACCCGTCTCTGAAAGCAGAAACACTTTCTAAGCCTTCAAGGTCTTTCTACGCTCCCACATAAGCCTTGGTTTCCTCGTGCTCTGTTCCCAGTTTGCTGGTGCACTTTGGGGACGTCATTTCCAATCCTGGAGAAAACGTGGTGCAGAAGATGTGTTTGGACACTGATTACATACTATAGAAACTCTGTGTGCATGTTGTGTATTGGCTAACTGGGAAAAGTGTACAAAACATAAAAACGATCGCAGAAATAGTCACAATACTTCTGCTTTACTATTGATTCATTATTAAGAACAGAAAATAAGAGATAAAGAAACAGGAATCGCAAAATCTAAGGACGAGGCTCTGAAGCTCCACAGACTGTTTTCTTCTGCTTTATATTTTAAAATGTGTCGTTTATATTGCGTTTCCAAATCCACCTCCCCCTGTGACCGACCCGTGAGAGGAACACGTTGTATCCAGATGAGTCCAGAGACTGGAGACCCATTGAGTCTCGGTCACATGACACAGCTGGACCACTTTCATTCGTAAATAACTTTCTGCCCCATTTTGTCTATGTAAAGGTAAAAAGTAAAGTAATAACAATCTCTTAATTGAACTTAATTTTAATTTATAGTAATCCTATATAACCCTCAATAATCTTAACCTGTGTTTCTTAAGGTTTGATTAGAAAACCTTATAGATTAATTGTACCCATCCTTCTCATTTTTGACAGTATTATTAACAGTATTACCCTTAATGTGTCAGCATGCATTACTGGCTGGGCCATGGTTTGAGGCCTGTGTGCCAAATAGCAATGCAATAATCTGAAAAGCACCTCTCAGAGTCGTGCTACTGCTGAACAACACAATGTTGGCCAACTAAGAACGTCCACGCTACAGAAAGAGCACGTTTTTGTTGTTTTGGTGGGTTATTTGCAATATTTAATTTGTTGTAGCATAATACTTTGATATTAATCATAATTTTATGCATTTATTCATACATACTGTGTCTGAGATGACCCAAACTTTTCAGAGATGCTCTCCTTCGGTGGCCTTGCGCTATTTGTTACTTTAAAAGACGTGTTTTCCTTGCACTATATAAAAGGCAACATTGACTTTCTTACTGTCAGGGAAGGAGCTTAAAAACACCGCTTTTAGTAAACAGGGCCTCGAGGGAGTATGTCAGACTGGAAGAGGCCTCTTACTCATCCGCCACAGGGACAGTCACAGAAAGTGCTTCATAACGAGAGCCCCCCCCAAGTCACTGGCAGACAGCGAGACCCATTGAAGTGCGCTTCCATCAACAGTGTTCATGGCGAATTCCCATGTGACCGCGTTTGACTATCCAGACACAGAAAAACTCCA
Source organism: Amia ocellicauda (assembly GCF_036373705.1). Taxonomy (NCBI): domain Eukaryota; kingdom Metazoa; phylum Chordata; class Actinopteri; order Amiiformes; family Amiidae; genus Amia; species Amia ocellicauda. The sequence continues at coordinate 34,486,176 of NC_089862.1, read as the reverse complement.
GAGAACACAGAGAATTGGAAAGGAATATGTTTTCCCATGAGCCCACAGACTGTGCGTTGTGTATCCTGAATGCCATAAGCATGTACCCAAAGAGAGAAAGAAAGGAAACACTTGTAAACATTTATTAAGACATCTGACAAGGAATAACAATGGTAAACTGCCTTTTTGATACCCTAACAGATACATTTGTTTTCTTGTTTTTAAACTGTCACGTAGCTATTGCGGGATACTGTTTTCAGAAAATACGTTAACTGTTAAGAGCACAGATCTTAAAAATACATCATACAAGGGGGCAGGTATCATTCGTTAATATCTCTTCCCCTTAGAAACCGATGCTGCCTTTAAATGAAACAACTAACCATCACACCAGCGTATTGATACGGCTGGTTCTGCAGACTCTTCTCCTCTAAGCGAATTAGCGCTGCATTAATAACTCCCACTGAAGGCGTTAACAAAGATTACGCCTCAGCTTTTGGCGGTAATGAGACTATTTACCCACAAACCGCACGATAATCTATGATAACCCCTTCCTGTTGCTGCATCTTAATTTTACTGAAAATAGAGAATATTTCTATGATTCTGGTTCCTGTGTGAAATGTACAGGTATCTACGTGCGTTCCTGCTTTTTATAATACACAACTGGCGCGCACAGTTGCCCCACTTTGAACCCCAAACGCCTTACACTTTTTCAGTACATCTCAGGTCATCTGTTCTCTAGACACTCTGATAAAGACGTCCTTGAGTCCGTTTTTAAACCTGTGTCTTTCAGAGTACGTTTGTATGGACTTTCTCGGCTAAGAGATGCTACAGTTCTCTAGTCTTTAATTACAGCTTGGCTGATTATTAGTGGAGGCTAAAAAGTACTTTTTCCAGTTTCCTCTGAGAGTTTACACATACGTGCAACAAACTGTAAATCTATACAGCGGGCTCCGATGTGTCTCTCTGTGTTATTAAGTCTTCTGATCTGAAGTGTGTCATTAACAGCATTTCTCCGATATCCCTGTTTAAATCATGTTAGGGAAGATTACTCTTCGAATAAAGGGTTACACGTGTCTGAACACGACCCCTTGACGCATGTGGAAGGTGCACATGTTGTAGGAATAGTTTGATCTATGAAAACTGGCTGGGCTGTTTTTAAGAATGCTGTGGCGACCAATAATTCATCATAATTATGACATCATCATCAAAATGTTCTAGCTTGGATAAATCATTCTTCCAGTTTGCCCAACATGTCTTTTATATATTTATTTATTTGCTTGTTTTATTTATATTAATTAGATAGCAAAGGCAATTTACAACAAGTATATATGTATATACTTGTCTTCTATACTTGCCTAATTTTTAAATAAATAAATCCAGTTTTACCACCAAGTGTGTCAGCTCTACTTTCTGAGCTGGCGCTGCTTGAAATGCTTAATGGAAAGCACAGCCCAGACACACACAACCAGAACAGTTCTGCATGTTACAAATAAGACACACTGTAGTATTGTACGTTGTATACAAACACAATTTACAGTCACTTCTTTTAAGCTCCCTCTGGTCAAATTCCTTGTGATCGTATTGACACGGTGCAGGTCTCCTGGCATGGCCGGCGCTCGGTGAGTTTCCTCTGCCAGTGCTCTCTATACACGCTGCTGGTGTGGTGGACCGCGGCACATGTTCCCAATTCCAGGACGGCCACAAAACAGGCCTGAGCGGAAAGTATGGGCATCCCTTTCTAACCACAGTTTGTTTCTGTCCCTGTCTGTTGTTTTTTTCTCTTTTCTTTTCTTTTTGGGCTCCATTGATCAGGCCCAGGCACTCGTTTCGGCTTCACAGACGTCTATAAATATCTGTGGCCGCTCCGGGGATCGCGCGTATACAACTCTCTCGGTCGGGATGTTTGCTTACTTAATGTGACCAAAACTAAATGAAATGAAATAAAATAAAATAAAACCAACTGTTTGCAGAAGCCGTGTTAAACCCCTGTCCTTGAGGGTCTCCTAAATTTGTTCCACAAGTTTTCTTATATATATTCAGGTCTCTTACTGTAAATGTGTGGATAAAATAAGAATAATACAAATAAATCATTGGCGCTGGGTGGAGGTGGTTGTGGTGGTGGTGGGGGGTTGTATGTGTCCACTTAAACAAATAATTACTTCTCTTAAGTAAACCAGAACCCATATGAAGAGACTACCAAGAGAATCTGTAGCTTTTGTTTAGGGCAGTGTCCTAGTAATTCGTCCACTCAGTCCAAGACAAACTTGCAAAAGGAATGTAAAAGTCCATGAAAGACATTGTCCAGAGACGAATTAAGGAGGGCAAGGTGACCCCCAAACTGTCTTTTATTATTATTTTATTATTCTGCCCTGCCATATCTTTTATTACCCGCCCCCCCCCCCCCCCCACACACACACAAACACACACACATCCATCCCTTCTTCCTGAGGCAGACATGCCTAAGTCATGAGCTTTGGAAGACAACTTCAATTGCCTTTGATGTCGGAGTGGGGAAGTCCCCGGCAGAAGCAGGGATAGCAGAGAGCGGGCTTTAGCGATCTCAGCGCTGAGACCTTCGCCGTCACCAAAGAAGGGATTGCTTCTCGGAGAGGAAGGGGGCTGCTCCCCCAGCCAGGATCAAGGTCCCAAAGTAAAAAAGAAGAGCCAGACATCAGCTTAGATTGGGAAGCTTTGATGTGATCCCTTAAGAGCTGGGCGCCAAGACACCTATATCTCAGTGAGTCTCGCTGCATTACAGTTATGCGCAGGCCTTCCCGGTTAAAGGGACCCGAAGTGTTATCTTATTTCTTAGATGACCCTTTCATTTTGTCAGGTATTATTTTCTCTGGACAGGTAGGGTGCCAGTAAGTCAAAAAATCTAAGTAACACAATAAAAAGAAGCCGATTAAGTTAACTAATTCTGGCCAATATGTAGAGGGGGGAAATAAAACGTCTTGTTGTCAAGTGACAGTCAGGTGAAGTAAGGCAGACAGATCCTGGTGAAATAAGTGCAACTCCTAGATCTTTGCATTGATGTGGAGGCTTTTCTCTGCCAACATCGTGGTCTGCTTGTGTGTGTGTGTGTGTGTGTGTGTGAGAGAGAGAACGATGTAAACACTTCATGAACCGCTCAGTCTGATCCATGGGGCTGTCTGGACAAGAGGTCCCAGGGTGCTGAGAAGACGGCAATCAGGCCAGGACTGGTCAATGCAGCATGTCTAATGGGGCAGCGCTGGGGTGAGGGAAGCCACCGCAGACACAATAAGACCCCTTAAAGAGCCGCCCTGCACCCCGGGTCATATTGGCCAAATAAATAAGTAAGCAAGTAAATAAATAAATAACAGTTTGTTAAGGAGAGACTTTCCACCACAGAGCTGTAATAAAACCAGGATTTTTTCTAATATTGTGGCTGGAGCTGATATTTCCCTGGTGCTGTGTGTACGTTTCTGCAGAGAAAAGAAAATCAATATGAAACAGTAAAAAAAAAAAAAAAAAAAAATAAATATATATATATATATATATATATATATATATAAATATCACAAGTATAGAGAGACTACAGACGAAGTAGAGAAGACTGCTCAAAGCCTGTTTAATAGGATGTAGGGTCAACCTTGGCCTTCATGAGCGCTGCAGGTCTATTCATAGGCTGCTGGAGGAAAACCATGAAATTCCTCCCACCGTTTCTCATGGAGTGAGAGACGTTGTCTGGGGTTTCTTCTGGATTTACTCTTCCACTTCATCTCAGAGATCTTCTGTGGGATGGAGGAGAGCCCTGGGAGTACACAATGAGATGTTTGCATTGCTCTTCTCGGTGGCACAATCCTAGCTTAGATATACAGACACCATCCATAAACGTCCATCAGTCCTGCCAGTTGCCCAAAACATCACGAAGTGTCCTGCATGACTCGCTGTGTTAAAACCTATAAGGATCACTTCTTTAAAAGTCACTTTTCTGCTTTAAGTGGTTAAAGGGAAATTACAATACAAATCTATCTATCTGTCTGTCTGTCTGTCTATCTGTCAATCTATTAATCTATCGATCCATCTATTTATCTATATATCTGTCAATCTATCCATCTGTCTAAATAATTATACATACATATCAAATTGCATGCATTAATAATCATCCTCCGCACAAGTGAAAGCAATCTTATCCTATGTGGAATAGGAATGCTGCTTATGGATTAGGAAAGTTCATTTTTAATGCTAGTATGATTCATGCATTGATTATTCCTTCTTTGGGGATGGGTGGTGGTGCTGCTACTCTGATTAAATCCCCCCATTAATTGAATTAATATTAAAATGGGCATTGGATACTTTTGCCAGCTGTGCTGATTGGATTCACAACAGGACTGGTACACAGCGTTGGGACATGATGGATTGAAGTCCCCGTCGCGGACAGAGCATCCCCCTCACCAGAGCTACCTTTCAGTGAAGGAAAACGTATTAAACACCTTTGCTGGTGTAAGACTGAATTGCCAGGCAGTCTCTTATTTATTTTTCTGTATATTTTCCTCCGTTTGTTCTGAAGCACTGGAGTGACCTGAAGGACGTGAGATGAAAAGCACTGTGAAGACCCCACATTTTGTTTAAGTGTTGCTGACAACTTGAAGTGTTTGCATTTGTCGAGTTTTAAGTTGAACTGAAGTCCTTGAATTGAAAGGTTTAGTGTGCTTGTTAACAGCGGCTTCAAGAGTTTGTTTTGATAAAAAGAACAAAGAAAGTAGCCATGTTATTAAAAATAATTATAATTATAATTATATATATTCAGTGCCTATATAAAGTCTACACCCCTTTTATTCCTGACTGACAGCCTGGAATAAAAATGCATTCAACTAGTTTATCTACACTTCCTACCCCACGACTTCCCGGTGAAAACAATATTCTAGAATTTTGTAGAAAATGTATTTTAAATAAAATCTGAAATAGCTTGGTTGGATAAGTGTCCATCCCCCTTATAAAACAATCCTAAATTAGCTCAGGTGTAAGCAATATCACCTTCACAATAACACACCAAGTCAAGTGACCGGTGTTAAACTGTAGTGTTTCACATGATTTCGGTGTAAATTCAGCAGTTCCTGTAGGTTCAAAGCAAACACTCACCCATGAGCTCCAAGGAGCAGCTCCTCTGGATTCCAACGCCTCCCTTTTAAACGAGCCATAAAGGATCCCCGACCCCACGCTGACACACCTCATGCTTTTCATACGTTTGTTTATCGTCGGCTTTTATTGCCATTTTTAATCTGTGGATTTGCCGGCTGAAATACGAACCCCGCAGCTCATCCCTCCAGCCGCTCAGATGTCCTTGTTGTGGGAGTGCCTGTGTTGCAATAAAGGCCGTAATTGCCGCTGTTGCGAGAGTGGGATCGGGGACGACAGATCGTGTTCGGCAGTGTTCCCCGTGCGGTCGGGCCTCGTCTGAGTGCGCTCACACCAAGAACACTGGGGCGTCATGCGTGGGGGACCACACTTGCACACCGGTATCTTGTGGCTAATTGTGGTGTCGCCCGCCATGTCCTATAGACTTTAATAATGCAGGCGCTTCGCTCTGTTTCCGACAGCTGTTGTATCCTCAAGCACATTCTGTAGCTTTAGGGAAGACAAAAGACTTCTAAACACATACTACATACACAAGAACATACAATTGTCTGGATTTTAAATCTGACACCATTAAGATAATCTTTTCGTAACAGCAACAATGTACCTGACTGTACCAGCAATCATATAATAATAAACCAGCCACACTTTTCCAGCCACCAGAACCTTTTAAAACAGGAATTCACCTCAATTAAAAATGTATGTTTTAAAAAGGTGTATTTGTTTGTTCATTCATCGCCGCTGAGGATTTATAATCTGCAGATAACAGTGAACTGTACTCATGTTTTATGTCACAAGATGTTGTTTCGAAGGTCTGGTAGCTGTAGAGTTGACTACAGCGTCTTCATGCCCTGTAAACTCGGAGGAAACTGGTAACAAATACGAATACGGCTCAGTGATTTCTTTCGATCTAAAAGGGAAAGAAACAACAACAAAAATCAAGAAAGAATGAAAAAAAATTGTTGAAAAAAACAACTCCACATAAACTTGCTCAAAAACTCTTCTGGAATCTCAATTAAATTACGGAAATGTCACAAACGATCACGGCGACGAACGCGAACGTCTACTGGAGGCCTTGCGTCCGGTATGGAAGCAATTACCGGGCTCTGAGAGGCTGCAAACACCCACCGAGAGGTACAGGCCAAAAAAAATGTAAGTTTTTCAAGGCTAAATTACTTTCGTATGAGAGGGGGATGAGGGCAAGGTTAACTTTTTATTAGGAACAAATACTGAGCCATATTTTAATTCAGATCACACATTTCAAATTTAAGCAAACAAGCCACAAAAATACCTCGGCTAATTATGCCAGAGCTCCTCTCTCGGTACGTGCCAGGGAGGCCGAGGGAATCCAATCACAAGTGCTGAAATGCTCGCACCGGACAGTTTTTTTTTGTGTTTGTTTGTTTTCATGCCTGAGAAACCCGGCAATTAAAATCCCGCCTGGCTTTGTGCACTCCCGCACCCTGTGCCGGCCGAAGGAAGGGGCACTACAAGCATCACAAGAGTAGTTTAGGATTCTCACTTCCACCCTCGAGTGGCACGGACCATTTCACATCGATTCCCTCTATCAGTCACACATTTATTTTCTTCTTTTCTCGTTTTAACAAGGCACAAAAAAACTGCTCAGGGCGGTTTGAGTGTAAAACGGTTCCTCTTAGGTCAGCCAGTTGAACACTGGTTATGTTCAGGAAATATGTTTCATTTTCCCCCGTCCGCACTTCTTCCATTTAAAATAAACTCTCTTGTGTTTGATTATGCAAAATGCAGGCTATGAATTCCTTTTTTTATGATTTTTTGCAGTCTCCCCCATCATGCAAAATCAGAGCTGCAAACTGCAGGATTGAAATACCGTCAACAATGTTTACTGCGTAACGTTTCGAGCCAAGTGCGTATTTATTCTGGTAATTAATGTGGTGAAAGTTGCACCAATTGTCTTTAACATTGAGACATATATTTGCTTGTTCTTCAGATATTCCCCGAACGCTCATTTTTAATATACAGCTTTTAGGAGAGATTTCCCCTCCACTCCCAACAAGATCCTTAGAAAGCAAAGAACTAGAATTGGAACGAATTACTGTTTAGTATGACCTACTAACATTACAATTAACCACAGCCTTCTTGAGAACCTTGTTTGTGCCGCAAAGACCTTTCACTGGACTCTGTAAAGTCTCTCGTTTGAGTGTAAAGTTGTCAGCAAAAGGTTTTATCAGCCCCGTTTACACATACAAGAATTTTAGTACCGGCTTAATCGCTTTTGTCTGATTGAATATTCAAATCGATGCACATCTCGGTTGGTTGTGTCTTCAGAATGTTTCTTTCTTTAAAGGTTGGCCTTTGACGCGTATATTTGTCTCCTCGATTGGCGTTGACAGAGCAGGGACATTTTCCAAAACACTTTGAGGATGGGCAGAGTCCAGGCCTTCACACGATTAACCCCAGGCCACAGATCCCTTTTGTTACAGTGATTCATTTCAACACACCGTATGGTTTCTAGCTGTTAAGAGTGGTCCAAGGCAGGCAGAAGGGGAAGAAAAGCTCTTGTGATGGAGAATGTCACTCACCATCCGCTTTCCGAAATCTCTCAAACAAGTAAACAGATCCAGGGAAGTCATACATCACCAACAGACGCATCCATATGAGGGTCTTATGCAAGATAACCAGATGACTGTTGCAGAGCGGTTTAAATAGATCAATAGATTTGTCGGGGGGCTACGGATACTTGGGAGATGGATGGGGTCGTATCAGACATCGCCTCTCGGTTTGATGACACATTGCTTTTGCTTTGTGTTTCCGTCTTGTAATCTCACTGAGTGTGCCAGTCTGGATGTGTGTCTCACTGTCTGACTCCCCGTCTGAACGCGGTGTAACCCTAGCTTGCCCTTGCATTTTGTTTATGAATTCCTTTGCATGCAACTGCAATGTCCCCGAAGCCAAACTGTGGTACACATCGTGGTTTGCTGTAAGTTGTTCTCCCTAGTCCACTTTGAATTTCAACTGAAGGAACTGAAGTCCTCCGAAATTAATTCTCACTTTAGAAAAACAACAGGTTTTTGACAGACAAGTCTTTTGTTGAAATTGATTTGATCATTTAACTCTAGCCAATCTAACATGTCTGAGTAATTGTGCTCACTGCGTTGTTTTTTGTACCCAAGACAGTGTGGAAGGACACTTTCTGACAAAACCAGATACTGCAATCTTGGCTCGAGCCTGAAACAAAACCGTGCAGCTCTCCGGATTGTGTGCCACACACAATTGGGGATTGTTTAGCCTTCGCAAATGGCTTTGCAGTTTCAGGAATTTCAGGGTTGTGTGATTCTTAGTTATGTCTGCTTTTTTTCCAAAATACGCTCTTTTAAAATCTTAAGGTTATTCATGGCACAGGAAACAAACGACCTGCGGTTTCTGGTTTGTTAGTCTTTGTAACGAGAGCGCTGGCTTCACAATGGCTGCTCATTGTATTTTAAGTTTAAGCAAAACCTTGTGAATTTGCTAACATGGTTTGTGTGCCGTAGTTTTAGTCCACATTTCTGAATGCAAGTCCCCAAAACTAAAAAACAAAGGGCATGACATCTTTCTTAGTATTGTCAAAACAATGGACGCAATACTTGGTTGCTCACAGTTTCACATAGAGCTCCAAACAAACCAAACCGCGCTTCAATCCACTCAAACTGTAGGTGTGAAAGACCCCTTAACATATCTGTAGGCATACACCAAAGATATATGTGTCAACGATGATTCTGTAATTTTTACCAACACAGGTCAGCACCAACCAGTCTATTGGATTCGCTGAACACCAGGGACAGAGAAACGAACTCATTGGACGTCTCAATAGGTTTTGCTATTAATTAATTTAGTCTGCCTCCCAGATACAATTCTTAAAAACCATTGGTTTTCCATCGTTTCCATCAGTGACTGCTTGAAATAAATCTGAGCCAGTTGAGCACAAATCTCTCTGATCGTCTCGAGTTCTAAGCAGAGGCAAAACATTTGTATTTCTTCATTCTTATTCAGTGATTGTGACAATGCTTTTGTGGCGATGTTGTGTTGATTGTGGGTGAATATTCCTGGGGAACACGCTGGCAGAGTTCATTACTGCTCAGGAGAGGTAGATCCTTCTTGCATCTTGCTCTGCGGCAGTTAAAGCACAGGTGATCATTAAAGGAACCAGCTCCAATGCACCTTTTACCTCGAGACGCTCCTTTCCCACCTGAAAGAGGGCTTTTCTACCTGACGGGCTGTTAGAAATCCCTCAGGGGCTTCCCATATTGTGAATCCAGAGAAACTCTTTTTAGGTTTAATCTTCCACACATTTCCTCTTGCCTTTTATCCCCGAATCAGGAAGGCAAGGCATCCTGCGCTCATTGTTTCTGCTTCACGTTTTCACATGGTTTCTGTGTGATGTAACCGATAGGCAGTGAAGCGTCTCCGTGTGGCAGAAACAGACCTGTCTGTGTGTACTGTGTTGTCTAAAGCTTCAAGTGTGAAGTGGTCTACCCTAAGGAAGTGGTTTTACCCTAAAATTCTGCTCAAAACACACCTTTTGGGAATATTTTTATCAAACAGTTTACAAACACAAAGACACAAAGTTCCTGACTCTAAATTACTTAGAATTGCAATTAATGATATTGGAATTCAATTAAACTAAATTGGTACGCTGAAACTACGCGGGAGCCTTAGGATAATCATCTATCTATCCATCTGTGTATCTATCTATCTGCCTGTCTGTCTATCTCTCTCTCTAATTTACCTCTCGATCTAATATTCCTGTCTATGTATCTATCTAATCTCCGTGTCAGCCCATCTAACGATCTATGTACGTACACAGATACGGCGGTGGTATTGAGGGAATTCGGCGCTTCAGAGGGTGTCACACGTTGCTAATGACATTGTGCTGATTCCGGCACATTTTAAATCATGTTGGCAACAGTTTCAAACAGAAGCCCCGAGGTTGTCTGATTCAGCCACTGCTGGGAATGGAAGAGTGTCTCCGCGCCGAGGCACTTCGGGAGCGCGAGTGAAGAGCGAGTCTCCATGCTGTCTGCCGCACTACCAACAGATTAAAAAGCCTTAAAGTAGAAATGAATGAGCTACGATTAGGCCCCTAAGATAAAAGACACCTACTGAGGATTGGATTGTTCCCCCCCCTCTGTCTTTAAATGACAGGAATGCAGACACAAGCGAAGAGCAGCCAACAAGACATTTCTGTTCATCTTTTCTTTCCTTTTTTTTTCCCCATGCTTTGTTTTGTTATCATTTAACGTGCAATAAAGACGGGTGGATGGTACTGGAAACATTTCCCTGGCATCTCCAAGAGTGTAATTCAGTCTCTTGGCAAATCAATGCCTCCTACACTTTTCCCACTTATGCTAGCGCGTTGGCCCACATCCATAACTTAAAATGTGCCATTATGAGATCGGTAGATGAAGATGATGATGTTGATATTATTGTACCCCTGTAAAGTAAAAAAGGGGAAGTGCCCTTAGCCACAAAAAATATTTCTCCACATTTTGGAAGCCACCTATATATCAGATTATGTATAGACAATAAAAGTACACATTAAAGGGTGTGGAAGAATGCCACTAAGGGTGTTTTGTCACTTAATTAGACTGGTGTAATTATTCTCAGTGGCGGTGAGACCTTTGAAGGGTGTCAAGTTGATTATATTAGATTTGCAAGGGCTTGTCTATCTCAGTTGAATCAATGTAAATTGGCCAAAGTTAGTCCTTTAAAAAAATATAACCTCTAAGCATGTTTGGCTCTATGTTGTCATTCTTTCAAGATATTTGATCCCGTAACCTTTGAACAAAGTTTCATGAAGTTCACACACTCCCGAGAAGGCTTTTTTTGGTGTGTGTGTGTGTCTGTTGCTGTGAGGAATTGTTCTGTAATGGAATAATATGCATTGTTGTTTTTTATTCCCTACCTCCAGAGTGCTTTTGAGAAAATTGACTTTGGCTTCATACACAAGGGCGTTGGTTGCGAAGCTTTCAGTGAAACAAAGCTTTAACAAAGCTAAGTAAGATGTGGGTTTCTCACAATGTTTCCTTTGAGGGCAATCTTTGATGAAGAGACGATGCTTTTGCGCTTCTTCTATGCTTCTATGATGGAAGGGGTCGTCGCAGTCTGGGGGTCCCTGCCTAGTGCGTCCAATCAGAGAGCTCTGGTGAAGGGGCTGGGGTGTGTCCTATTGGCTGCTCACGCTGGGCTCCAATCCTATTACATCTCCGGTGACTGTAGATTTGAGGTGTCATGGCCATTAGTATGAGAGATATGAGTATGAGTGTGTAAAAGTGCTTCTGTTTATTATTGACAATCACAGTCCTTAGCAGCGGTGCTAGACAGTCATCCAGTACTTTAAACTCTCTAATTCCCCGGTAGTGGATACATACAGGGGTACTTATGCGCAGTACAGGTAGGGAGATTGCATAGTTTTTACTACTGCATTGTATTGTCGTATGCAAGTGTTGTTGATGTGTTATAACTACGCTATTAACACCCCCTTTTTAGATAATAAGCCATCTCATGGTGAAGAAACGCTGTTGAGAGGTTTAACAGCTTATCACAGATTATTTAGAGTTTACACTGTAAAACTAAATTGAAACAAAGTATTAGAAAAACACAGTACACACGCAACGGTTACATTTTTTATACCTGGTGTAATAAAACACTTTCCCCGTGTGTTGATGTTTTCCAGTCACAGCTGATCGATTTTATGAAGCTTGTTTTCTGTATTTATTGAAGAAGTTAGGCTGGGTTCCCATCGGTCACGTTGCCGTCATACGGTTCCCGTGCCAGTTTGCTGCTTTTCCCGAGGAACACGGCCACAGCTTGAGACAGCTTAAAAACAAAGGCAAAGTTCAAGAGGACTTGATGAAGGGGCTGTTTCACTGGGATCACAGCCTTATAAACCGGGGAGACAAGACCCTGGCACAAGACGCCGTCCCACTGTGCTTCTCTCCCTGTGCTAATTAAAGTAACCTCGTCTCAATTAGCAGCCTTCAGAACACCTCGCCTGAGTTCTGGCATTAATTCTCCGGTCGGCTCTGCAGTGTTGGGAACAAGTGTCAGTCGCTCCACTCAGACTTTCAGTTAGTTTTTCTTCTTTAGAGTCTGATGGAGACATTTATGCAGTATTGAATGCTTTTTGTTCCTTTAAGATGTCTCCAGTTTCCACAAGTTGTCCAATATCAGTAGTTTAATAATTATAATGAAGGTTAACAACTTCCTGTCTTTGTTGTCTTTGTTACCACACTAACAAGTAATGCTATTGCGATACTTACACCAGTTACAAATAAAGCATACATACTGTGTCCCGATCAATTGCCTAATGGTTAATTACAGTCATGACACAGTAGTTTTAAACTCTTTTATTTATATAACAATTTGTTAGTTTCAAATTGAATTGAACCCCTGCCTGCCAGTCTCAGTTGTTGCCCATGTGGGAACTGTGTGCATGTTTGTGTGTGTGTGTTGTGCTGTGACCCATTATGCCAGCATTCATTTGTCTGTCATATATCACATTCAGACAGGAGGGGTGCTGACACCCATTTCCCCAGACCCCCGTCACCTAGCGGCCCCCAGTGCTGCTCCTGGGGGCCACAGCATCTTAAGGTTTTCGTTCCACTTGAGCAAGTACCTACCGAAATGAACCGATGATGGTCTGAGAGAACCAGTGTATCTACCCATCCCACTTCCAGGTCTGAGAGAGCGAGAACCCCTGTCTCATCCTGTGCCCGTCCCTGGCCATCCCTTTAAGGCACATTTCCAGGAGGTGTTTGCATTACGAGCTGTTGTGCGTTTTAATAGAGCAGGGCAGAACCAGGCTTTTCTCTAATTGCATTTTCTTGTCCCTGTGAAGCCAGCATACTGAGCCAGAATGTCAAGAGCGGGCGAAAACAAGGGCTGCTGGACCTCCCCGGGGACAGATACGTCAGCCGTAACGATGACAAAATGGCTCATCACCCTTTCGAGCAGTTTGGTTAATTGAAAAAAACACTGCTTTATGTGTTCAGCACACTCCCCTGTAAATCAAGGCCAGGGGCGCTTAAGTGGTCGGTACCAGGCAGTGGCACGGGCTACGGAGGGAGGAATACAACTGGAGCTGCAGGGATGGTTAGTTAGCCGAAGCACGAAAAACTGATTTAAGAAGCTTTTCGCGTGTTAACCTGTAAAAAAACAACAACGTCTATGTCAGTCTCTACAGCGCTTGCCAGCTCTCCCACGTTTATTTGTTTATTTTTCAGAATGACAAGGTTGCTGTCATAAAAGAAAAAGGGAAAAAACATGCTCATAAAAATTCCCATAAAATTTTTAAAAAGCTCCGGCCGGTGATGACTTTGACAAAGATTTAAAAAACCAGAACTCGGGAGCATTCACCGGCCTAACTGTTTTAATGGGTTTATTCTCGACAGTTTCTCGGCTGTGTAAGTGTCGGTTAATAATTTACTCGTCCCGTGGGGCCGGCGAGGCAATCACACTCCCTGTAGCCTCGCACTCCCGGGCCTGTCGCTTCGCAGCAGCTCAGCCTGACGGTGCAAACGCTACATCGGATGCGACTTCAGCACTGTGTCGGCGCCTTGACAAATGAAGCCTTGTAAAGACCTAAATAAGGAATGGGAAGTTTTCAAGGGTGAGCAAATGGCTCCTCAGTTAGTTTTGTCGAGAAATTGATTACTATGCTTCACACACACACACACACACACACACAAAGACTGGAGAAACACAAAAATAAGATTTCACAAGTTAGGAAAGTTCCCCTTCCTGTCTTATAAGAGCAAATAACCTCTGTTTGTAGAAGATGCTGCTCTGACTGTTTATGTTAAATTATCTATTCCAGCTCAAGTATAAAATATGTGTCTTCATTTATACCGAACATCAAATAGCAATATTAACTTGATCGTCTCAAAAAATGCCGGTTCTCACAAGAGAGACTATATGCAGATTATGTAAACCACGTTCAGAAGTGAAATAATGATGATACCCATTTGTCCACTAAATATTTTACATGTTCGTCAGGATTTACAATTTTTTCAGTTCATTTTTTCACAAAGCGTACTTAAAACACGCACAATGTCGAGCCTCTCATTATTCCTGAGCACATTTGTCGAGAGCGTTGATTAAATCAGACGTCTCCTACTATGGCACTTTGTGTGTGACTGTGTTTTCCCCACAGTCGAGGGGAAACATTGAAAAGGTGGTTTTGTCTAATGAGGAATCCCTGTGATCTGTGCATATCTGTGCATTTACATACTAAAGTCTACTTTTACAAAATGCACAGTCGATGAAAGTATGTACCTCTTGTCAGCCCGGCTGTTGGGAATTGGCGCAGCGACCCATTGGTGATTTGTAGTCTTTGGCATTCCAGTTGTAAACATTATGAAGTGTGAGTGTGCGTAGGAAAGTGTGTGAGAAGGAAAGCAGTTGAAATGGAGTGTCTGCTGATGTCGCCATACAGACAGATCTGGTGCAGACTGCAACCCAACAGTCACGCACTGATAAAGTGTGCCCCGCCTGCTCTCAACACAGAGGGTACACGGTGACGCCGGCTATAGCGGCTCCCCACGTTGGGCGCCATTTGCCAATATCTGAGAACAGGATTCGTAGCTGTGTGTGATCAGATGGTGCTGTGAAGGACTGTGAAGCTCTCTGTGTTTGTCTTGGGAGTCTATTGAAATGTCTCAGTGTTTTCCACTCGAACTTGTGAAGGGAAAGCTGATGCAAAAGTGAGTTAGACAATATTTCTGTTGCATCTCCGACCGAGAGCACCTTGATGCTGCCTCAAGTGGAAGTGGGAATGCAGCACACCTCGGAAATCGCTCTTTTCCACGGCTCTTGCCATCCGGTGCACGTGAAACCAATCTGGCTCGCTTGGGGTAAGTCGACAAAAGTCACGAGTTAGAGAGCCGCACGAAGACAATCCCCACATTCATTAAAGTAGTGAACCCTAAAGAATATTAAGTCAGAGCTCGTAACATGTGAATTGTGATAGAAAAGGAACTGCGTCCATGTGTGATACAACACGGGTGAAACCCTAGCAGGCACGGGCTTTCAGAGCTGAAGCTAATTGTTCCTTATTTTCTATGGAACCAGATCTAAGGCGATCCAGTTGTTATCCCAAGCCCGTAGAGATGTGTGTAATAATAAAGTAATGTAGCTTGGCTCCACGTAAGAATGTGTTAAAATTGAGAGCTTTCAACGAGGACAGCAAATGCCAATGGCACTACTGCCCATATGTTTTAATATGGCTCGATGTATATTTAAACCCGGGTAATTGAAACCCGATGGCTGAATAATAATCATTTTGCGTCCACCAGGCTGATGTGTGCTGCACTGCTGAGAGATGTATTGAATTAGGGGCTTCAAGAAGAGTATAGGCATCCCTTTGCATTATAAAGCAATGCAAACTCTGGATACGATATTTTAACACACAGACACACACAACTAACTTTGTTTACCTTTTATTTTATTACTGAATACATTCCTGGGTCTCACTCTTTCAGAATAAACTAAAAGCGAAAGAGTGGAGCGCACACATTGGGCTATTTAAATCTGACATTGCAGCGACGTCTACAAAACCAACTTGCAGATTATTTGACGGACAGCAACCCGTGTGTAATTACACTCCTAGTTTGAGAGTGATTGATTATAGGCTATGGGCTAGACCGAATCAAAACTGTGACCCACCCGCAAACTGCAAATGACAAAGTTGTACCCTCTCGTATTTTGGCTTCGAACAGTGAATTAAAGTGCAATGGGGTATGGATTTGTGCCATTCTCAGGCAGGTCAGAGATTGGATTTGGTCTAGGCATGTGTTTCTCAATATTCACTAGTTTTATGGCATATATAACAGTGTTTCCCTTTATAAACTATAGCAAATGTAGCATGTAAAACAAAAGATCCAGTTTTCATAAATACCGTTGTCTTATAAATGAAGCTCTGCATAGTAGACTTCCTTCCTGTGTTTTGCATCTTTTATTTTTACAACTGCAGTTCGATCCAGGAAAAATGACTGGGCTCATCCAAAGTCAATCGCACGTGTTTGTGCGAAGCCCCCGAAGACAGGAGCCCACCGACTGAAAACGTTCAGGACAATTTGCGCTCAGCTTGATTTATCAAAACCTGTCCTCATAACTCCAGTCAAAGGGGAGAATCAGAAATAAAAACATTCAGTGAAAGTTTCAGAGGGAGCTTTTGCAACAGCTTGGTCTCTCGCCCTGGTAGGAGAGATTTGGACACAGCTACACAATGGTGAATATTGGGACTGTGAATAACTGTCTTCCAATGGCTAAAAAATAATGTAATCATCTTAAAAGTACATGATTTGTATGAATGTAAATTATAATATCCCCAAGTGTGACTTTTCTTCTGAACACCTAGATACATCTAAGCATAATGCGTTGCTACCATCAGCATTTTTTGTGCCACACACTTGTGGCCGATCGACTGAAAGATGATCTCGTATCGTGACGCTGGGCTGTGAGATCATCAAACTGCCCCCAAAATTTGCATATTTTAATGGATGTCCCAAGCAGACTTACCAGGACTGTGCTGAACATGTGAAAGCGGAAGCAAACACAAGAGAAAGCGTGCTGTGGAGAACACGTCCACTAAACGTGCTTCGGTCTGTGGACATGTTGTCTGTGACGGGCGCTGGCAAGAGATCGAACTCTGAGCAGCTCCAGCAGGCAGACGTGACACCTGTGAGGCTCAGACATGTAGCTGCCCACCTGCCCGCTGTACAGCGAACCCGGCGCTCGTCAGGAGTGATGGGCTGGGATAATTAATGACAGTCTGTGAGTAAGTAAACTGAATCACTAGCACAACAGGCATGCACCAGTGACCTTGTTATGCAAACTAGCGAGCCCTTCACACTGTCAGATCCATTTCTGCGAGAGAGAGAGTAAGGAATTCACTTCCCTCCACTCACACACACACACACACACACCAGTTTTATTCCGTTTCAATTTTGTAATCTCTCATTTCTTTAAGGACGTAGCCAGATATTGTTTCCTCATGGTTAGGTTTGACGAAGATCCAAGGAAACTGGAAAAACGGAAGCCGCTCCACAGAAAAATAATGTTCTCAATTAAATCCGCTTTGATTTTCCAGAGACTATCAAAAGGCACAAACCAAAAGCATGAACCTTATCCTCTCTAATCTCCCTGACACGAGATAATCAGACACCTGCAGTGATATGCCTGTGAGAGAGGAGAGGGGGACGGACTCCTGTTTTAGCAGCTACAGGCCTAATCAAAACTTTGACCTCCCCGCCAACTGCAAATTACGAACTTGATTTGATCCAGCCCGTCCTCTGCGGTGTTAATATTAAAATACACATTACTGCGTTTAAATGTATCTGCCATGCGGTGTCTGTTTTACCTTAATGTACAGCAGGGATTACCAAGGATTAGGCTAATTGTAGGCTAATAGTTCCTCCTCTTCCAAAAAAGACTCCTTATAAAGACTGTAAGCCCTGGTAATGTGCATTGTGTTGTGTACTGCGTTACTGTGTGTGTAAAGAGTGTCCCAAACACTGAGCAAGTGTCCTGTTTTTACGTCTCCGTCCGCGGTCAACATTAAACCTAAATCTGCATCTCCAAGATACACAAACCAGTTTATCAGATACCGAATTTGTGTGTGTGTGTGTTGTTGTTGTATTGTGTCTCCAACATATAGACAGGTGACAGATTAAAGGAAAAACCAACATAAAGTGTCTCTGTAAGGTGTTGGGCACCACGAGCCCCAGAACAGCTTCAATGCTCTTGGCACAGATTGTACGAGTCTCTGGACTCTACTGGAGGGATGAACACCATTCTTCCAAAAGATATTCCCTCATTTGGGGTTTTGATGATGGTGGTGGACAGTGCTGTCTGACACGTCGGTCCACAATCTCCCATAGGTCCCATAACTGTGTTGATATCTGGTGACTGCGAAGGCCAGAGCATATGATTCACATCATTTTCATCCCCATCACACCATTCAGTGACCCTCGTGCCCTGTGGATGGGCATTGTCATCCTGGAAGAGACCACTCCCATCAGGAGAGAAATGTCACCATAGGATAAAGGTGATCACTCAGAATAACTGTAATGATTTGCAGTGACCCTTCCCTCTAAGGGGACAAGTGGACCCAAACCATGCCAGGAAAATGCCCCCCACAGCATAACAGAGCCTCTGGACCCCCTCACTGTAGGGGTCCAGCAGTCAGGCCTGTCCCGTTCTCTTGGTGTCCCACACATGCACTCACCCACGAGCCAGTTGACCGTCTGTGTGACTGAAGCTCCTGCCATTCGTACCCCAATAATGCCCCCTCTTTCACAGTCACTGAGATCCTTTCCTCTTGCCATCTTGATCCAAAATCGAGGTCAGCTGGGCTGCTCAGCATTTGTATACATGCCACAGAGCATGATGGGATGTTAATTGCTTAATTGTATCATGCAGTACACCTGTTTGGAGGCGTCTGCATTCATTATGAGCCTCCACTCATTTATTCAGGTTTTTCCTTTAATTTGTCACCCGTCTGTATTTATCTCTCAAGATGGCTCGCAAAAAGTAGGCGATATCCAGCTACTTAACCCCGAAATAAACACAACAGTGTGTGTGGATTCATTTCATCCTTCACAAGACTTCTTCATAGCGCGTGTTTAATCTTAAATTAAATTATTTATTGATATATAAATTTATTTTAGCATTACATTAGCAACTTGTTATTCACAGCACCGATAAAATAATACTCTCTGAATGCGCTCTTTGAAAGTACTTTGTCGTCTGTTCGGCTGTGTCCCAGACACTTTTACTGCCCACTGTGGAAAGACTGGACAAAATAAAATCAAGTAAAAAAGTTTAAACACTATAACACCCAGTTTGGAAATAGAAATATATATAAGAATAAGAATATCGATTTACTAAAATAAAAATAAGAAGCTGAACCAGCACAGCCAAAGTAAATCTCCTTTTAATTTTATTGTCTTTCTATATCTTAATCTGCGCGTTTCTCTGCCTCCTCTCGGTTCCGGATCGCCGCCCAGACTGCACTCCCGCAGTCTGTTAGCGACTCGGTGTTGTCAGCCGGGCTGGCAGGTAGAACCGGGCTGGCTGTTACTGGGTGAACCCGGGGTCAGCGCGGCCTAATGCAACTGTCTGCCGAGAGCCCGCCGTAATGGCTCTGAGGAGAGACGTGTCTGTCCGGGTCCCAGAGGTTTCTCCCCGTGGCTGCGGCTGGACGGGCGCTGGAACTCATGCCTGCCGTCTCCGGAGGGGACGGGGAGACAAAGTGCACCGGCTCTGTTAGCGTGAGCCGCGCTAATTGTTCAGAGGGCAGGATCTGGCGGAGGCGTGTGGATTAGGTGGAGTTCAGGCACCGGAACCGGAGTGGAGGAGCGCTGGGCGCGGGAGGAAGCCGTGCGTCCGGGATGTTCTGTGTTTCGGGTTGATACGAGAACCAGTTTTCTGTACAAGGACAGCCTCGATGACATATAGATTATATAGACTTCTTGTAGATGTATTATTTATTATTTGTATTATGATTTACTTTGCAAACGGTGTGTATATCTCTGTCCATGTAAGGGCTGAATTGAATTTCTCTTGCTGTTCCTGTTTTGCAAGTACAGGAGAAAGTAAGGGATTCATTTTCATGTGTCGTCTATTAATAGACTAGTATTTGCTCAACAGGCCACCGATACGAGCGAAAGTGTTAGTGTAGACAATCGGATCATCTGTGGAAAGGAGAGTTGAAAGGACCTTTGCACGGCCTCGCTCTGGTCCGCCGTCTCCGCTCCACAACCGGGACTTTGTGACGGCGTGTCATATGATGTCTTGTGGCCCTGTGCATGTTCTGGCGCAACAGTGACACTTCTGTCCTGCTGCGGTCTGACCGACACACTGCTCCTTTTCACATGAGGAGACCACTTGATCTCCTCGGCCTGCCTGGGGGGTGGGGGGGCGACAGAACACACGAGCGCAGGACGGGTCTAATCCAGGTCACCGCGATCACCAGGCCGGGATGCATGTAAGGACTCGCTGCCTCGGAGGTCGTGTGACAGGGAGGCTCGTTTAGGGCCACAGGACGAGAGGAATCTTACAAAAAAGCAGAAAGAGTCACTGATTAATCTCACAATAAGACCCAGAACGCTGTAGTTCGGCAGTTCTTTCTATTTCTTTTTGTGTTTTCCTTTCTCTCCCCTCCACAGCACACCCTGTAGAAAACTAACACAATTTAACCAGCCGTCTTGCTCCGTTGAGGTTTTCGTTGCTGTCGGACTTGTGTTTTTGTTTTTCCGTATATGGTTTTATTTCCGATGAATAAAACGTGTAATAAGACAACAAAGAAAGCCATTATAATTGTTTTTCTTTGGTCCTTGATGTATCTTTTCAATTCTGTTTATCAACATGAGGGAAAGCGTTCAGACTCGGATTAAAAGCCCGGAAAAGTGCTCTATAAATGATTGTTTTAGCACCTTTTATTATAAGAGCTTTGCGAAGTCACAGAAAGTCACTTTATAGAAGCGGCGATGTTGTGCGCATTAAACACTTAGCAGAAACAGTTCTTAATGCAGTCGTGTCGGAGTTGTTTTCCATCGCTGGATTAGTGCCGGCCTTGGGATATCTGAAATTACTTCAGGACGGGCCGTGTAAGTGGACCACTGATCAAGGTTGTGAAGTCCAGTCCATCTTTAGTGGGAAAGTAGATTTTTAGCTAATGATAAAGATGGAAACATTATAGAGTAAATCAGTAAAGGTGCAGGTAATTTCCGTACTGGACCTATATTAATAGTGTGGATTTCCTGGGTTGTTTTCACACCTTTTGGTTTGGTAGCCCTTGACAGCATCTTAAACAAGAACAAATGAATCGCAAAGGAATCCCATATTCTAAATGGACGCTTTAGAATCAAGAAAGAAAAACACCCATAAGAACTACACCTGGGCAAGCGCAGACCCCTTAGATATACGTGTGGGTCTGGTCAATGTTCAAACCGATCGCTTGGAAAAACCTGGTCAGGCCAACCGACAGTTTAAAAAGGAAAAAGGGAAACAAAAGGGAAGAAAACGTACACAGACACAAAAGGACGATCATAAACAAAATAATGCTTCCGTTACAATTACATGAAAACACAAAAATGGGCTTTAATTATACAGAAGACGTGGCTCAGATTCTCCTTTTACCCTTTCGGCTCGACTCCGGGACACCAGCTCCTTCCCGTCCGGCACAACAGCTGGAGCACTGCCCCCTGATGGCCGACACACGCATCTGAATCCCTGTTTATTTCGGTGGCCGGCACAGGCATGCCAGTGTGCGACAACTGCGCTCCCGCACTGCTGTCGCTACTTGACGGCGGGAGGCAGGCGGCCCGGCGGGGGGGGCATCCTGAGCCGGGATTAGAGCCGTGGCAGGTGTGTCTGTCCTCTGGAGGATGAGTTTTGCTTCAGCTGGGAAGAGTATCCTCCTCTGGCGGAGCAGTTAAAAATAACCGCGGATCTGTCGCTCGGCTCCGACAGAAAGAGAGGAGAAGGAACACATCAGTGCCTTGACTTCTTTATCACCTCTTCAGAGAGGAGGAACGAGACAAGGGTCAAAAAAAGAACACAACAGATACGCGATTTATTCCGCCAATTCCTCGCAATGTTCTGGCGTCTTTTTTCCGGTGGATGTGAATAAAACTGTTTCCGACGCACCCACACTCTCCCGGACCCCTCTTTCTCTCTCTCTCTCTCGCTTTCTGAGTCTCAGCGATGGGGGGAATGTGAGTTGGGAGGTGGTCGGGGGGCTACAGCTCTCCGTCAAGACGACTGCAGTGGCGGTAAAAAGAAGCCGGGTCTGGGGATGTATTAGCTAGTCAGCCTAATAATCCCTGTACAGAGGCTATTGATTTTCCAGGGTAGAGTTTATGAACTAAATAAACTTGGAGTTGGTGTCTTAATAAACTGCCCGGCACGCTCTGTCACATTTAGTTATAGGGGACTGGCTTTCAAAAACAACAAAACCAACCAAAAAAAAGGGAAAAGAAAGTGAGTGAAAAGAAAGTGAAGCAAAAAGGAAAAAAATAAAACCTCGGCCACAGATTGTTCACAGCAGGGATCCCAAATTAGCCCCGGTCCTTATTGCCCCCTCCCTCGGTAATGCCACCTCTCTAGGACTCTCTTTGAGCACATTGCTCAGTTTTACCCTAATGAGTTGCAACACTGATAATGTGCCTGATGATCTTTCATTGATTTCGCTATCACTTGCTTGTCTGGTAATTGATCCGTTGCTGAGCCCCTAGTTAATTATATCGGCTTTGACATGGCCTGGTCCGAAGGGAATTTCAAGTCTTGCAGAATAATAGTTTTAATAAAGGAGTCTATTACTGCAGGTCCTCGCTTTCTGGCGGCCGCCGCGGCTGTCTCTGCTAGTCTCTGCTGCATGCCTTTTTTTTTTTCTTCCTCTTCTCTTTTTTTTGCGGGCAGGGAGTAGGGAGGACTGCAGGACAGCATGAAAAAGATAGAGAGAGAGAGAGAGGGAGAGGGAGAGAGAGAGAGAGAGAGAGGGAGGGAGTACGCTATTGGCAGTGTCCTCAAACCTCCCACAAATAACAGCCATTAATGGGAAGGTCAGAAGCTGAGCCGCCAGCTTGACTTGAAACACTGAGTGCCACTTGAAAAATCAAGAGACTAGCAAATTTTAGAGGGAGGGAGAGAGAGAGCGAGGGAGCGAGGGAGAGAGGGAGACAGCGGGGAGAGCTGAAATGGGCTGTAGTTACCTTTCAGAAGTGTGGTCACTGTTGGCAAAAATTGACTCAGCTTTTCCAGCCAAGCAGAGGTGGACACTGTAATTTACTCGCTAATGTTTTGTTTGTATTCATTTTGAAATTGAATTCTGTTTTTTCCCCCGCTCCCTTATTCTGAAGGGGGGGAAGAAAGTTTAGCAGGAAAGCTTTTAAGTAGGAGACAGACAGGGAAGGTACATTTGTCTGCGGCGCTGTGAGCATTTTCTCATTATTTCTCGTTCCGTAATAATGACACAGCCTTCATCAGATGGCTTTTTTGTTACTGGGGACGGAGAGTGGAGAACAGTATGAGACACAGAGAGAGAGGCGTCGGGGGGGATAGGCGTCCATTAGAAAGTCTTTAGTCGTCGAGGAGGTAGCGAGAGTGGTACGTTTTTTTCCCCGTCTCCTTGATAAATTCCTAGATTTTATCACATAAATGCTGTTCTCATAATTCGTGCAAAGGTTAGTAGGAACTGTCATTAGTGCCACACGGAGGCTTTTAAGAGACAGCAGCAGTTGTCTCCTACAATTTTCTATACCATTTCCAGTGACTTTATATATCAGTAATCATTTACTGTATTTTAAAATGTTAATTCCTGTTCCCTCCTGTATCCAGAGCTGACGCTGATGAGTCCCTTAGACATCATCTGATCGTGTTAAGTTTCATAGCTGTCTTGTCCTTTTTTTTTTCTTTCGCTGAAAAAAAACACACACACCATATTAACAATTAGACAAATTGATCTGTGGCTCCAGGCATTGCATTGTGCATTTCACGTTAAAGAAATTAAAAATATTCTCCTTTTCCTTATTCTATAGAGTTTTTTTCCCCCCATCTCAGGGAGAATTGCTGCTAAGGGGACCAATCTCACTATAAATGAGACTCCCTCGTTTTTTTTTTCTTAATTAAAATCTGGATCCATCCACATGGGGGTTTCCTTCAGTCGACGAAGCACAATGTCCTGCTAAGTGACTGTTCAATGATTGCGGGGAGGCAGTCTCGGTGTCGTGAGAGGAGAGCTGTTTAGTCCTGGAGAGAGAGAGAGAAAAAAAGCGAGAGAAAGACAAAGGCATAAGGACTTCAGCAGAGATGTTGTAGGTTAATATGCTCATCTTTCCTAACGTGCTCACTTAGGCCTGCTTGGACTCTATTGGATTCCAGCTCAGTGCGAGGAAACAAAAGGGGAGAGAGAGAGAGAGAGAGAGACAGAGAGAGAGAAAAGAAAAAGATGGTTTGTAAAAAAAGATTTCTGCTGATCTTGGTGTGAATGAGGGATGAGAGAAAACCCCAAAGAGCTTTGTAAATAAGAAGAGGCGTACCTGTGAGGTGAAACAACACTTATCACCATTATTATCATGATAAATAAGATTATTCTCATCGAGCAAGAAAGTGCTTGAATTCCAGAGGGGGCCGGAGCGCAGTGGCAGGGATGCGCCTGACAGTGTGTGCTTTCTGAGCGCGCTCTTAATAAGCCGGGAACAGCCTTCTCCGCTCAATCTGCTCGGCAGCTCCTGAGCAGCACGCCTGTCTCCATGAGGGGGGTGAGTGCGCGATGTCATTCTGAGGGCCGGGGGGGGGGAGGCGGCGGTGCACTTGACTCTCAGTATCCGATGGGATCCTGAGACGAGGCAGGCGGCGTGGAGGGCGCGGGGAGAGACCAGGCAGCCAGGCAGTGAGGCAGGCAGGCAGGCAGGCAGGCAGGCAGGCAGGCAGTGGTTTCCTTGCTGGGGGTTCATTCGGTGACACACACACCTGACTGTGTCTGTGCTGTGCGGACCAGGGTGGGGGGTGGAAGCGGCGGGTCGGAGGTACGGGGTGAGAGAAAAGGTAGGGATTGTGGGGTTGGGGTTGGGGGGTGGACAGCAAACGACATACCCCTCCTTCATCATCTCCTCCTCCTCCTCCTCATCTTCCTTCAATCCCCCTCTCCCCTCTCTCTCTCCCTCCTCCCCCTCCGCTTACCTTCGCCGCTCCACTCATCCTACCCTCTTCCACCATATACCCCCGAGGAAATATACCGAGCTGCCTCTGCTCCCGAACTCACACTGCACTACTCCTTGCTACTTTGCAGCCAGGAGGCTCTCTCCCTCTCCCTCTCCCTCTCTCTCTCTCTCTCTCTCTCTCTCTCTCTCTGAGAAAAAAAAAAGAGAAAGAGCAAGAAAAAAAAAAATCCAACCCAAATCCACCTTCACTTTTCAGTCAGAAGAGGCAGAAGTGGATGTGAGAGACAGAGACACGCCGAGAGACAGAGAGCGAGAGAGGGCACAAGACTCCACTCTGAGAGACACGGCCAGTGATAACTCCATGCAGTTCGGCGCCAGGTCGGCCAGTGCTGAGCCCGGCTTCATGGGGACATGGCAGAACAGTGACAGCAACCTCCTCTTCAGAATGTCCCAGCAGGTAAGTTCGGCTCCGAGTCGTGGACCTGCTTGTCAAGTGTTGTGGTTGGATGTCCTTTTTGATTCATTTTATGACTGTGGTTATGATTATTGCTGCTGTTTGCTGTTATTGTTGTCCTTCATTGGCATGCACTTGTTTTTTTTGTTTTTTTTTCAACTTTGCTTGTTATCACTTGTGTGTGTGTGTCCCACCCCTATTGTAAGGACAGTAATGCCACCGGTGTCATGATTTACAGTGTCCTTTGCTCAGTTCATCAAGGATTTTTAACACCAATTGCCCCGAGGTGAAACGTGCAATTAACCGACACTGCGCATCTTATTTAATTGTTAATTAATTGGAGCTGCAGCGGGTGATATGAGAGATTAGTCCGGACTTTGTGCACTGTTTTAAAACACCCGATCTCTTTTCCGTCCGCCTCTGGACTTGACAACAACCCCCAGTTTGACGAGGGGCCCCCACTGGGTAATTGACTTCATGTGGTGAGGCAGGGCGCTGTCGTGGGGGCTGCGGGGCGGAGAGGGGCCGTGGATGCGGGAGCCGAGCCGGGCTGGCGGGCACTGGCGCTCCTCTCCACGCGTGTTTGTGCGCAATGTGGGTGTCCTCTCCAGACCCGTGTGGGGGCCTGGGGGCTGGCGGGCTGGGGGCAGTGATAAGCGGCTCTGTGCCAGGCGCTCGGTGGAACTGTCCAGCCTCCCCTTGCGCAACGGCCTGGCTCAGCCCAGTTACAAAGAAACTTTTTTTTTGTTTCCCTTCCCTGAGTTGAAAACTTGGACTGAACTCGATCCAGGGGAGGGAGGTTTCCAGTGAAGATTTGAACAAGGGTACCTCCCTTCAAAAAAAAAAAAAGTTCACAGGATGCCTTCAGTTGCTGCTGTTTCTCTGTCCCTCCCTGTCTCTGGTCATGGTTTGTAAAGATACTGAAACGAGCTTCTCCGCGTCCTGCGTGTTTTTCAGCTGGGCAGTCATATTAGTTTATATAGCCTATCCTTATCAATAATACACCCCTTCTTTAGTGTGTTTCTCTGAGGCTGGGATGTGTCAGTCTGAAGTGATGTGCCTCAGATAAAGCACTGCTGGGCTCTGTGTGCAAAGTGCTGTCAGGTGGATGCGCACCTGCACAGGGACCGGGATGCGTCTCTGGTGTCACAGTGCAATTCAAACACTTTTTTATCCTTCTTGTGCATATGATATGTATATATTAAAAGGGTATTTTACATGTTCTGCTGGACATATTGTCTCAGCAGAATCGGTTGATCAGCTGCTTAATTGGAGGCTGGTGATAATGAGTTGTTTCCTTTTCTAGGCAGGTATCCTGGATATCGATATAGCGAGTATTTTATGTATTTAAATATGTGTGTGCATATTGTATCTGCTCTGCTTTTTTCAAGTGTCACAGCCTGTCGTTTTATTATTTATTATTTGTATTTATTTGTTGGCTGACGCCCTTATCTTTTTGCATTTTATTTTTTAATGTATATGTAGTGCTTGTAATTGAAATATCACAGCTGCCTATACAAGTACAATTTGCGATCACCCTACCTTGCCATGAACTGCGAAACGGTGTATGTTTTGTTGCTTTATAAATTATTACCGTATGTAATAGCTGAAAGTGGCCTGAAACGAGGACAGTTAGAGTATTTGGAAGAAAAAAAAGTAATCCTGATATTTTACTTATGCAGATATTTCCCTCAACCAGGAAAGGGTTAATTTTATCAGTGCAAGATAACGAGATCAGCTTATAAATGGTTATTGAAGTACGTAAATGGTGTTCGGTTGCTTTTTGGTATTAAACCACCTGCAAGTATATTAATTTATGTCAGAAGACACATTTAAGGGTTTGAACAAAGTGCTGGAAAGTTTTTAGGGTGAAATGTTAAAAATTGAATCACAAAATGCGAGATTGAGTTTGCAATATCGCAGAGACGAGACACCTTATCATTTTAAAACTCAGATGTGTGTCATTTAATTTATTTTTATTATTATTTCTCAGCATACATTTTTTTTCTAAATCATTTAACAGGTTTTGCTAATTCAGTGTCTCACACAATATTAATTCAAGCAAATCAAAAGGGACAAATTAGGAATGGACTGAAATAATGCACACAGAGTCTCCTATGCAGGGACACGAACCAGGTAGCATCACATACCTGTCAGATACTATGTTTTGCTTAAAGATAGTACACATCGAAAATAACATTCGTTTTCAATTTCAGCTGGAAAATATTGTTGTTCTGGTTTCCAGACTATAAATACAATTATTTAATGCACCCCTTCCGTTGTATGGTATCAGTTCAATTGTATCAATATCCGTTTATTTACTAACAGAAATCGTGCCAAATAAATACCCTGTCATCACTGTTTACCAAATCTCATTTGTTTCTGATGTAGTGGATGCATTTAATACAGTCTAATAATGTAGAACAACATCTGCTTAATATATAAAACCAACTTAAAACGCGAAGTAAAAAATAAAATAACTAATAATAATAATAATAATAATAATAATAATAATAATAACCGTGCATGACTATTTAAACTGAGAAATGTGAACCTGCTTTTATGTTTGTAATCCCAATACAACACAGCCCTAGTTTTTACTATGATTCAGAATGTGCCATTCAGGGCCAAATGATCAACAAGCTAGAGACAGCATAAAACATAACATAAATATAAATATCAAATATCGATATTATTATTGATGATGAAGATCAATGAAACAGATAGTATTCTTGTTGTGCTCTATTTGAGAAATATAAGTCGCCTGATTGCAGGATAGGTGTATAATAAATCTGACAGCTATACACAATACAAAATAAACTACTAAAAAATAAAATAAAACCATACACCTAGTCTGCAATTCTCAGTAATTTTACAGCAGTCTTGAACACCCACAGGTCCATCCATTCCCAGGGACAATCCCAGCAGGACCAGTATATTCTGGGTCGCCTGTGGTTAAACTGGTCGGGGCGCAATGGGCGGATCAGGTTTTAAATGGTTTGTCATCCTGTGGACTCGGGAAACAGATGCCCCTGTACGTGTCCCTGCTCTGGCAGATGCCCCAGCGATGCTGTTTTTATATTTGTTTGTTTGTTAGTTAGTTTTAATTTTTTT